>NW_027669417.1:0-92500 GCF_964194185.1 Rhinolophus hipposideros | reverse complement strand
ACCCTAACCCTAACACTAACCCTAACACCTAACCCTAACCCTAACCCTAACCCTAACCCTAAACCTAACACCAACCCTAACCCTAACCCTAACCCTAACCCTAACACCAACCCTAACCCTAACCCTAAACCCTAACCCTAACCCTAACCCTAACCCTAACCCTAACCCTAACAATGGCAAGGTGTATGGTCAGCGACGGGAAAGTTCTAGGCCTCGGACTAGAGGGAGCCATGCGCGTTAGTCTAGGGCCCGAGCTAGGGCTAGTGGGAGCGGTAGGCGTAGCGATGGGGTAGGTATAGGGCAAGGGGTGGGTGTCGAGGTAAACCTCGAAGTAGGTTTTGGGACAGGATTTGGAGTTGTGGCTAGGGGTAGGGATGGGGGTGGGCCTATGGGTAGGGGTAGCTGTAGGGCCAGGAATAGGGGTAGGACCAGAGATAGTGCTAGGCGTAGGCCTAGGGCGAGGAATAGTGCTCGGCGTACCCTAACACTAACCCTAACCCTAACCCTAACCCTAACACTAACCCTAACCCTAACCCTAACCCTAACACCAACCCTAACCCTAACCCTAACACTAACCCTACCCTAACCCCTAACCCTTACCCTAATTCTAACCCTATACCTAACACCAACCATAACCCTAACCCTAACCCCAAACCTAACACCAACCCTAACCCTAAACCTAACCCTAAACCATAACCATAACCCTAACCCTAACCCTAACAATGGCAAGGTGTATGGTCAGCGACGGGCAAGTTCTAGGCCACAGACTAGAGGGAGCCATGCGCGTTGGTCTAGTGCCCGTGCTAGGGCTAGTGGGAGCGGTAGGCGTAGCGATATGGTAGGTATAGGGCAAGGGGTGGGTGTCGAGGTAAACCTCGGAGTAGGCCTAGGGCCAGGAGTGGGAGCTGTGGCTAGGGGTAGGGATGGGGGTGGGCCTATGCGTAGGGGGAGCTGTAGGGCCAGGGGTAGTGGTAGACCCAGAGGTAGTTAGGCGTAAGCCTATGGCGAGGGGTAGTGCTCGTGGTAGGGTTAGGTGAAGGGCTAGTGGTTGGCATAGGCCCCCGTGCAGTATTAGGCTTAGGGCTCATGTTAGGCCTAGGACTAGTGGTAGTGTTAGGGGATGGTTGAGGGCTAGGGGTAGGTGTCACGGGAGGCCTCCGAGTAGTCCTAGGACTCGAAACGGATGTAGGGCTGGATTAGGGTGTGGCAAAGGGTGAGTCCAGGGTGTTTTTGTTGGACAAGGGTTAGTGCTCTGGCTAACGGTAGGGAAAGGTGTACTGGTCGGTGACGGGCAAGTGCTAGGACTCGGACTAGAGTAGCACTGGGCGTTGGTCTAGGGCCAGAGGTAGGGCTGGTTGGAGTGGAAGGCATAGCGCTGGGGTAGGCAAAGGGCAAGGGGTGGGTGTCGGGGTAAACCTCGGAGTAGGCCTAGTACCTGGAGTGGGAGCTGTGGCTAGGGGAAGGGATGGGGGTGGGCCTATGGGTAGGGGTAGCTGTTGGGCCAGGGGTAGGGGTAGGACCAGAGGTAGTGCTAGGCGTAGGCCTAGGGCGAGGGGTAGTGCTCGGGGTACCCTAACCCTAACCCAAACCCTAACCCTAACCCTAACCCTAACCATTACACTAACCAACGCTAACCCTAACACCAACCTTAACCCTAACACTAACCCTAAACCCTTTACCCTAACATTAACCCTAACCCTACCCTAACCCTAACACCAACCCTAACCGTAACCCTAACCCTAAACCCTAACCCTAACCCTAACCCTAACACGAACAATGGCAAGGTGTATGGTCAGCGACGGGCAAGTTCTAGGCCTCGGACTAGAGGGAGCCTTGCGCGTTGGTCTAGGGCTCGAGCTAGGGCTAGTGGGAGCGGTAGGCGTAGCGCTGGGGTAGGCATAGGGCAAGGGGTGGGTGTCGAGGTAAACCTCGGCTTAGGCCTAGGGCCAGGAGTGGGAGCTGTGGCTAGGGGTAGGGATGCGGGTGGGCCTATGGGTAGGGGGAGCTGTAGGGCCAGGGGTAGGGGTAGGAACAGAGGTAGTGTTAGGCGTAAGCCTAGGGCGAGGTGTAGTGCTCGGGGTAGGGTTAGGTGAAGGGCTAGTGGTTGGCAGAGGCCCACGGGCAGTGTTAGGGTTAGGGCTGATGTTAGGCCTAGGACTAGTGGTAGTGGCATGGGTTGGCCGAGGGCTAGGGGTAGGTGTCACGAGAGGGCTCCGGGTAGTCCTAGGACTCGAAACGGGTGTAGGGCTGGATTAGGGTGTGGTAAGGGTGGGTCCAGGGTGATTTCGTAGGACACGTGTTAGTGCTCTGGGTACCGGTAGGGCAAGGTGTACTGGTCGGCGACGGGCAAGTGGTAGGCGTCGGACTAGAGGGAGCACTGGGCGTTGGTCTAGGGCCGAAGGTAGGGCTGCTGGGAGTGGTAGGCGTAGCGCTGGGGTAGGCAAAGGGCAAGGGGTGGGTGTCAAGGTAAACCTCGAAGTAGGCTTTGGGCCAGGAATTGGAGTTTTGGCTAGGGCTAGGGATGGGGGTGGGCCTCTGGTTAGGGGTAGCTGTAGGGCAAGGGGTAGGGGTAGGACCAGAGGTAGTGTTAGGCGTAGGCCTAGGGCGAGGAATAGTGCTCGGGGTACCCTAACCCTAACCCTAACCCTAAACCTAACACCAACCCTAACCCTAACCCTAACCCTAACACTAACCCTAACCCTAACCCCTAACCCTAACACTAAACCTAACACCAAACCTAACCCTAACCCTGACCCTAACCCTAACCCTAACCCTACCCCTAATCCTAACCCTAACCCTAACACCAACCCTAACCCTAACCCTAACACTAACCCTAACACCTAACCCTAACCCTAACCCTAACCCTAATCCTAACCCTAAACCTAACACCAACCCTAACCCTAACCCTAACCCTAACCATAACCCTAACCCTAAACCTAACACCAACCCTAACCCTAACCCTAACCCTAACACCAACCCTAACCCTAACCCTAACCCTAACCCTAACCCTAAATCCTAACCCTAACCCTAACCCTAACCCTAACTCTAACCCTAACCCTAACAATGGCAACGTGTATGGTCAGCGACGGGCAAGTTCTAGGCCTCGGACTACAGGGAGCCATGCGCGTTGTTCTAGGGCCAGAGCTAGGGCTAGTGGGAGCGGTAGGCGTAGCGCTGGGGTAGGCATAAGGAAGGGGTGGGTGTCGAGGTAAACCTCGGTGTAGGCCTAGGAACTGGAGTGGGAGCTGTGGCTAGGGGTAGAAATGGGGGTGGGCCTATGGGTAGGGGTAGCTGTAGGGCCTGGGGTAGGGGTAGGACCAGAGGTAGTGCTAGGGGTAGGCCTAGGGCGAGGGGTAGTACTCGGGGTAACCTTACCCTAACCCTAACCCTAACCCTAACCCTAACCCTAACACTAACACTAACCCTAACACTAACTCTAACCCTAACCCCTAACCATAACTCTAACCCTAAACCTAACACCAACACTAACCCTAACCCTAACCCTAAACCCTAACCCTAACCCTAACCCTAACCCTAACCCTAACCCTAACAAGGGCAAGGTGTACTGTTCAGCGCAGGAGCAAGTTCTAGGCCTCGGACTAGAGGAAGCCATGGGCGTTGGTCTAGGGCCCGAGCTAGGGCTAGTGGGAGCGGTAGGCATAGCGCTGGGGTAGGCATAGAGCAAGGGGTGGGTGTCGAGGTAAACCTCGGAGTAGGCCAAGGGCCAGGAGTGGGAGCTGTGGCTAGGGGTAGGGATGGGGATGGGCCTATGGGTAGTGGGAGCTGTAGGGCCAGGGGTAGGGGTAGGACCAGAGGTAGTGTTAGGCGTAAGCCTAGGGCGAGGTGTCGTGCTCGGTGTAGGGTTAGGTGAAGGGCTAGTGGTTGGCAGAGGCCCACGGGCAGTGTTAGGGTTAGGGCTCATGTTAGGCCTAGGACTAGTGGTAGTGGAAGGGGATGGCCGAGGGCGAGGGGTAGGTGTCACGGGAGGGCTCCGGGTAGTCCTAGGACTGAGAAAGGATGTAGGGCTGGATTAGGGTGTGGTAAGGGTGGGTCCAGGGTGATTTCGTAGGACACGTGTTAGTGCTCTGGCTAACGGTAGGGCAAGGTGTACTGGTCGGCGACGGGCAAGTGGTAGGCGTCGGACTAGAGGGAGCACTGGGCGTTGGTCTAGGGCCCGAGCTAGGGCTAGTGGGAGCGGTAGGCGTAGCGCTGGGGTAGGCATAGGGCAAGGGGTGGGTGTCGAGGTAAACCTCGAAGTAGGCCTAGGACCTGGAGTGGGAGCTGTGGCTAGGGGTAGAAATGGGGGTGGGCCTATGGGTAGGGGTAGCTGTAGGGCCAGGGGTAGGTGTAGGACCAGAGGTAGTGCTAGGCGTAGGCCTAGGGCGTGGGGTAGTACTCGGGGTAACCTTACCCTAACCCTAACCCTAACCCTAACACTAACACTAACCCTAACACTAACCCTAAACCTAACCCCTAACCATAACCCTAACCCTAACCCTAACACCAACCCTAACCCTAACCCTAACCCTAAACCCTAACCCTAACCCTAACCCTAACCCTAACCCTAACAAGGGCAAGGTGTACTGGTCACCGAAGGGGCAAGTTCTTGGCCTCGGACTAGAGGAAGCCATGGGCATTGGTCTAGGGCCCGAGCTAGGGCTAGTGGGAGCGGTAGGCGTAGCGCTGGGGTAGGCATAGGGCAAAAGATGGGTGTCGAGGTAAACCTCGGAGTAGGCCTAGGGCCAGGAGTGGGAGCTGTGGCTAGGGGTAGGGATGGGGATGGGTCTATGGGTAGGGGGAGCTGTAGGGCCAGAGGTAGGGGTAGGACCAGAGGTAGTGCTAGGCGTAGGCCTAGGGAGAGGAGTAGTGCTCGGCGTACACTAACCCTAACCCTAACCCTAACACTAACCCTAACACCAACCCTAACCCTAACCCTAACCCTAACCCTAACACCAACCCTAACCCTAAACCTAAACCCTTTACACTAACCCTAATTCTAACCCTAACCCTAACACTAACCCTAACCCTAATCCCTAACCCTAACCCTAACTCTAACCCTACCCTAACCCCTAACCCTTAACCTAACCCTAACCCTAACCCTAAACCTAACACCAACTGTAACCCTAATCCTAACCCTAACCCTAACCCTAACCCTAACCCTAAACCTAACCCTAACCCTAACACTAAACCTAACACCAACCCTAACTCTAACCCTAAACCTAACCCTAACACCAACCCTAACCCTAACCCTAACCCTAAACCCTAACCCTAACCCTAACCCTAACCCTAACCCTAACCCTAACAATGGCAAGGTGTATGGTCTGCGACGGGCAAGTTCTAGGCCTCGGACTAGAGGGAGCCATGCGCGTTGGTCTAGGGCACTAGCTAGGGCTAGTGGGAGCGGTAGGCATAGCGCTGGGGTAGGCATAGGGCAAGGGGTGGGTGTCGAGGTAAACCTCGGCGTAGGCCTAGGGCCAGGAGTGGGAGTTGTGGCTAGGGCTAGGGATGGGGGTGGGCCTCTGGTTAGGGGTAGCTGTAGGGCCAGGGGTAGGGGTAGGACCAGAGGTAGTGTTAGGCGTAGGACTAGGGCGAGGAATAGTGCTCGGGATACCCTAACCCTAACCCTAACCCTAAACCTAACACCAACCCTAACCCTAACCCTAACCCTAACCCTAACACTAACCCTATCCCTAACCCCTAACCCTAACCCTAACCCTAACCCTAAACCTAACACCAACCCTAACCCTAACCCTAACCCTAACCCTAACACTAACCCTAACCCTAACCCCTAACCCTAACCCTAAACCTAACCCTAACCCTAAACCTAACACCAAACCTAACCCTAACCCTGACCCTAACCCTAACCCTAACCCTACCCCTAAACCTAACCCTAACCCTAACACCAACCCTAACCCTAACCCTAACACTAACCCTAACACCTAACCCTAACCCTAACCCTAACCCTAACCCTAAACCTAACACCAACCCTAACCCTAACCCTAACCCTAACCCTAACACCAACCCTAACCCTAACCCTAAACCCTAACCCTAACCCTAACCCTAACCCTAACCCTAACCCTAACAATGGCAAGGTGTATGGTCAGCGACGGGAAAGTTCTAGGCCTCGGACTAGAGGGAGCCATGCGCGTTAGTCTAGGGCCCGAGCTAGGGCTAGTGGGAGCGGTAGGCGTAGCGATGGGGTAGGTATAGGGCAAGGGGTGGGTGTCGAGGTAAACCTCGAAGTAGGTTTTGGGACAGGATTTGGAGTTGTGGCTAGGGGTAGGGATGGGGGTGGGCCTATGGGTAGGGGTAGCTGTAGGGCCAGGAATAGGGGTAGGACCAGAGATAGTGCTAGGCGTAGGCCTAGGGCGAGGAATAGTGCTCGGCGTACCCTAACACTAACCCTAACCCTAACCCTAACCCTAACACTAACCCTAACCCTAACCCTAACCCTAACACCAACCCTAACCCTAACCCTAACACTAACCCTACCCTAACCCCTAACCCTTACCCTAATTCTAACCCTATACCTAACACCAACCATAACCCTAACCCTAACCCCAAACCTAACACCAACCCTAACCCTAAACCTAACCCTAAACCATAACCATAACCCTAACCCTAACCCTAACAATGGCAAGGTGTATGGTCAGCGACGGGCAAGTTCTAGGCCACAGACTAGAGGGAGCCATGCGCGTTGGTCTAGTGCCCGTGCTAGGGCTAGTGGGAGCGGTAGGCGTAGCGATATGGTAGGTATAGGGCAAGGGGTGGGTGTCGAGGTAAACCTCGGAGTAGGCCTAGGGCCAGGAGTGGGAGCTGTGGCTAGGGGTAGGGATGGGGGTGGGCCTATGCGTAGGGGGAGCTGTAGGGCCAGGGGTAGTGGTAGACCCAGAGGTAGTTAGGCGTAAGCCTATGGCGAGGGGTAGTGCTCGTGGTAGGGTTAGGTGAAGGGCTAGTGGTTGGCATAGGCCCCCGTGCAGTATTAGGCTTAGGGCTCATGTTAGGCCTAGGACTAGTGGTAGTGTTAGGGGATGGTTGAGGGCTAGGGGTAGGTGTCACGGGAGGCCTCCGAGTAGTCCTAGGACTCGAAACGGATGTAGGGCTGGATTAGGGTGTGGCAAAGGGTGAGTCCAGGGTGTTTTTGTTGGACAAGGGTTAGTGCTCTGGCTAACGGTAGGGAAAGGTGTACTGGTCAGTGACGGGCAAGTGTAAGGACTCGGACTAGAGTAGCACTGGGCGTTGGTCTAGGGCCAGAGGTAGGGCTGGTTGGAGTGGAAGGCGTAGCGCTGGGGTAGGCAAAGGGCAAGGGGTGGGTGTCGGGGTAAACCTCGGAGTAGGCCTAGTACCTGGAGTGGGAGCTGTGGCTAGGGGAAGGGATGGGGGTGGGCCTATGGGTAGGGGTAGCTGTTGGGCCAGGGGTAGGGGTAGGACCAGAGGTAGTGCTAGGCGTAGGCCTAGGGCGAGGGGTAGTGCTCGGGGTACCATAACCCTAACCCTAACCCTAACCCTAACCCTAACCCTAACCATTACACTAACCAACCCTAACCCTAACACCAACCTTAACCCTAACACTAACCCTAAACCCTTTACCCTAACATTAACCCTAACCCTACCCTAACCCTAACACCAACCCTAACCGTAACCCTAACCCTAAACCCTAACCCTAACCCTAACCCTAACACGAACAATGGCAAGGTGTATGGTCAGCGACGGGCAAGTTCTAGGCCTCGGACTAGAGGGAGCCTTGCGCGTTGGTCTAGGGCTCGAGCTAGGGCTAGTGGGAGCGGTAGGCGTAGCGCTGGGGTAGGCATAGGGCAAGGGGTGGGTGTCGAGGTAAACCTCGGCTTAGGCCTAGGGCCAGGAGTGGGAGCTGTGGCTAGGGGTAGGGATGCGGGTGGGCCTATGGGTAGGGGGAGCTGTAGGGCCAGGGGTAGGGGTAGGAACAGAGGTAGTGTTAGGCGTAAGCCTAGGGCGAGGTGTAGTGCTCGGGGTAGGGTTAGGTGAAGGGCTAGTGGTTGGCAGAGGCCCACGGGCAGTGTTAGGGTTAGGGCTGATGTTAGGCCTAGGACTAGTGGTAGTGGCATGGGTTGGCCGAGGGCTAGGGGTAGGTGTCACGAGAGGGCTCCGGGTAGTCCTAGGACTCGAAACGGGTGTAGGGCTGGATTAGGGTGTGGTAAGGGTGGGTCCAGGGTGATTTCGTAGGACACGTGTTAGTGCTCTGGGTACCGGTAGGGCAAGGTGTACTGGTCGGCGACGGGCAAGTGGTAGGCGTCGGACTAGAGGGAGCACTGGGCGTTGGTCTAGGGCCGGAGGTAGGGCTGCTGGGAGTGGTAGGCGTAGCGCTGGGGTAGGCAAAGGGCAAGGGGTGGGTGTCAAGGTAAACCTCGAAGTAGGCTTTGGGCCAGGAATTGGAGTTTTGGCTAGGGCTAGGGATGGGGGTGGGCCTCTGGTTAGGGGTAGCTGTAGGGCAAGGGGTAGGGGTAGGACCAGAGGTAGTGTTAGGCGTAGGCCTAGGGCGAGGAATAGTGCTCGGGGTACCCTAACCCTAACCCTAACCCTAAACCTAACACCAACCCTAACCCTAACCCGAACCCTAACCCTAACACTAACCCTAACCCTAACCCCTAACCCTAACCCTAAACCTAACACCAAACCTAACCCTAACCCTGACCCTAACCCTAACCCTAACCCTACCCCTAAACCTAACCCTAACCCTAACACCAACCCTAACCCTAACCCTAACACTAACCCTAACACCTAACCCTAACCCTAACCCTAACCCTAATCCTAACCTAAACCTAACACCAACCCTAACCCTAACCCTAACCCTAACACCAACCCTAACCCTAACCCTAACCCTAACCCTAACCCTAAATCCTAACCCTAACCCTAACCCTAACCCTAACTCTAAACCTAACCCTAACAATGGCAAGGTGTATGGTCAGCGACGGGCAAGTTCTAGGCCTCGGACTACAGGGAGCCATGCGCGTTGTTCTAGGGCCAGAGCTAGGGCTAGTGGGAGCGGTAGGCGTAGCGCTGGGGTAGGCATAAGGAAGGGGTGGGTGTCGAGGTAAACCTCGGTGTAGGCCTAGGACCTGGAGTGGGAGCTGTGGCTAGGGGTAGAAATGGGGGTGGGCCTATGGGTAGGGGTAGCTGTAGGGCCTGGGGTAGGGGTAGGACCAGAGGTAGTGCTAGGCGTAGGCCTAGGGCGAGGGGTAGTACTCGGGGTAACCTTACCCTAACCCTAACCCTAACCCTAACCCTAACACTAACACTAACCCTAACACTAACTCTAACCCTAACCCCTAACCATAACTCTAACCCTAAACCTAACACCAACCCTAACCCTAACCCTAACCCTAAACCCTAACCCTAACCCTAACCCTAACCCTAACCCTAACCCTAACAAGGGCAAGGTGTACTGTTCAGCGCAGGAGCAAGTTCTAGGCCTCGGACTAGAGGAAGCCATGGGCGTTGGTCTAGGGCCCGAGCTAGGGCTAGTGGGAGCGGTAGGCATAGCGCTGGGGTAGGCATAGAGCAAGGGGTGGGTGTCGAGGTAAACCTCGGAGTAGGCCTAGGGCCAGGAGTGGGAGCTGTGGCTAGGGGTAGGGATGGGGATGGGCCTATGGGTAGTGGGAGCTGTAGGGCCAGGGGTAGGGGTAGGACCAGAGGTAGTGTTAGGCGTAAGCCTAGGGCGAGGTGTCGTGCTCGGGGTAGGGTTAGGTGAAGGGCTAGTGGTTGGCAGAGGCCCACGGGCAGTGTTAGGGTTAGGGCTCATGTTAGGCCTAGGACTAGTGGTAGTGGAAGGGGATGGCCGAGGGCGAGGGGTAGGTGTCACGGGAGGGCTCCGGGTAGTCCTAGGACTGAGAAAGGATGTAGGGCTGGATTAGGGTGTGGTAAGGGTGGGTCCAGGGTGATTTCGTAGGACACGTGTTAGTGCTCTGGCTAAAGGTAGGGCAAGGTGTACTGGTCGGCGACGGGCAAGTGGTAGGCGTCGGACTAGAGGGAGCACTGGGCGTTGGTCTAGGGCCCGAGCTAGGGCTAGTGGGAGCGGTAGGCGTAGCGCTGGGGTAGGCATAGGGCAAGGGGTGGGTGTCGAGGTAAACCTCGGAGTAGGCCTAGGACCTGGAGTGGGAGCTGTGGCTAGGGGTAGAAATGGGGGTGGGCCTATGGGTAGGGGTAGCTGTAGGGCCAGGGGTAGGGGTAGGACCAGAGGTAGTGCTAGGCGTAGGCCTAGGGCGTGGGGTAGTACTCGGGGTAACCTTACCCTAACCCTAACCCTAACCCTAACCCTAACACTAACACTAACCCTAACACTAACCCTAAACCTAACCCCTAACCATAACCCTAACCCTAACCCTAACACCAACCCTAACCCTAACCCTAACCCTAAACCCTAACCCTAACCCTAACCCTAACCCTAACAAGGGCAAAGTGTACTGGTCACCGAAGGGGCAAGTTCTTGGCCTCGGACTAGAGGAAGCCATGGGCATTGGTCTAGGGCCCGAGCTAGGGCTATGGGAGCGGTAGGTGTAGCGCTGGGGTAGGCATAGGGCAAGGGATGGGTGTCGAGGTAAACCTCGCAGTAGGCCTAGGGCCAGGAGTGGGAGCTGTGGCTAGGGGTAGGGATGGGGATGGGTCTATGGGTAGGGGGAGCTGTAGGGCCAGAGGTAGGGGTAGGACCAGAGGTAGTGCTAGGCGTAGGCCTAGGGAGAGGAGTAGTGCTCGGCGTACCCTAACCCTAACCCTAACCCTAACACTAACCCTAACACCAACCCTAACCCTAACCCTAACCCTAACCCTAACACCAACCCTAACCCTAAACCTAAACCCTTTACACTAACCCTAATTCTAACCCTAACCCTAACCCTAACACTAACCCTAACCCTAATCCCTAACCCTAACCCTAACTCTAACCCTACCCTAACCCCTAACCCTTACCCTAACCCTAACCCTAACCCTAAACCTAACACCAACTGTAACCCTAATCCTAACCCTAACCCTAACCCTAACCCTAACCCTAAACCTAACCCTAACCCTAACACTAAACCTAACACCAACCCTAACTCTAACCCTAAACCTAACCCTAACACCAACCCTAACCCTAACCCTAACCCTAAACCCTAACCCTAACCCTAACCCTAACCCTAACCCTAACAATGGCAAGGTGTATGGTCTGCGACGGGCAAGTTCTAGGCCTCGGACTAGAGGGAGCCATGCGCGTTGGTCTAGGGCACTAGCTAGGGCTAGTGGGAGCGGTAGGCGTAGCGCAGGGGTAGGCATAGGGCAAGGGGTGGGTGTCGAGGTAAACCTCGGCGTAGGCCTAGGGCCAGGAGTGGGAGTTGTGGCTAGGGCTAGGGATGGGGGTGGGCCTCTGGTTAGGGGTAGCTGTAGGGCCAGGGGTAGGGGTAGGACCAGAGGTAGTGTTAGGCGTAGGACTAGGGCGAGGAATAGTGCTCGGGATACCCTAACCATAACCCTAACCCTAAACCTAACACCAACCCTAACCCTAACCCTAACCCTAACCCTAACACTAACCCTATCCCTAACCCCTAACCCTAACCCTAACCCTAACCCTAAACCTAACACCAACCCTAACCCTAACCCTAACCCTAACCCTAACACTAACCCTAACCCTAACCCCTAACCCTAACCCTAAACCTAACCCTAACCCTAAACCTAACACCAAACCTAACCCTAACCCTGACCCTAACCCTAACCCTAACCCTACCCCTAAACCTAACCCTAACCCTAACACCAACCCTAACCCTAACCCTAACACTAACCCTAACACCTAACCCTAACCCTAACCCTAACCCTAACCCTAAACCTAACACCAACCCTAACCCTAACCCTAACCCTAACACCAACCCTAACCCTAACCCTAAACCCTAACCCTAACCCTAACCCTAACCCTAACCCTAACCCTAACCCTAACAATGGCAAGGTGTATGGTCAGCGACGGGAAAGTTCTAGGCCTCGGACTAGAGGGAGCCATGCGCGTTGGTCTAGGGCCCGAGCTAGGGCTAGTGGGAGCGGTAGGCGTAGCGATGGGGTAGGTATAGGGCAAGGGGTGGGTGTCGAGGTAAACCTCGGAGTAGGTTTTGGGACAGGATTTGGAGTTGTGGCTAGGGGTAGGGATGGGGGTGGGCCTATGGGTAGGGGTAGCTGTAGGGCCAGGAATAGGGGTAGGACCAGAGATAGTGCTAGGCGTAGGCCTAGGGCGAGGAATAGTGCTCGGCGTACCCTAACACTAACCCTAACCCTAACCCTAACCCTAACACTAACCCTAACCCTAACCCTAACCCTAACACCAACCCTAACCCTAACCCTAACACTAACCCTACCCTAACCCCTAACCCTTACCCTAATTCTAACCCTATACCTAACACCAACCATAACCCTAACCCTAACCCCAAACCTAACACCAACCCTAACCCTAAACCTAACCCTAAACCATAACCATAACCCTAACCCTGACCCTAACAATGGCAAGGTGTATGGTCAGCGACGGGCAAGTTCTAGGCCACAGACTAGAGGGAGCCATGCGCGTTGGTCTAGTGCCCGTGCTAGGGCTAGTGGGAGCGGTAGGCGTAGCGATATGGTAGGTATAGGGCAAGGGGTGGGTGTCGAGGTAAACCTCGGAGTAGGCCTAGGGCCAGGAGTGGGAGCTGTGGCTAGGGGTAGGGATGGGGGTGGGCCTATGCGTAGGGGGAGCTGTAGGGCCAGGGGTAGTGGTAGACCCAGAGGTAGTTAGGCGTAAGCCTATGGCGAGGGGTAGTGCTCGTGGTAGGGTTAGGTGAAGGGCTAGTGGTTGGCATAGGCCCCCGTGCAGTGTTAGGCTTAGGGCTCATGTTAGGCCTAGGACTAGTGGTAGTGTTAGGGGATGGTTGAGGGCTAGGGGTAGGTGTCACGGGAGGGCTCCGAGTAGTCCTAGGACTCGAAACGGATGTAGGGCTGGATTAGGGTGTGGCAAAGGGTGAGTCCAGGGTGTTTTTGTTGGACAAGGGTTAGTGCTCTGGCTAACGGTAGGGAAAGGTGTACTGGTCGGTGACGGGCAAGTGCTAGGACTCGGACTAGAGTAGCACTGGGCGTTGGTCTAGGGCCAGAGGTAGGGCTGGTTGGAGTGGAAGGCGTAGCGCTGGGGTAGGCAAAGGGCAAGGGGTGGGTGTCGGGGTAAACCTCGGAGTAGGCCTAGTACCTGGAGTGGGAGCTGTGGCTAGGGGAAGGGATGGGGGTGGGCCTATGGGTAGGGGTAGCTGTTGGGCCAGGGGTAGGGGTAGGACCAGAGGTAGTGCTAGGCGTAGGCCTAGGGCGAGGGGTAGTGCTCGGGGTACCATAACCCTAACCCTAACCCTAACCCTAACCCTAACCATTACACTAACCAACCCTAACCCTAACACCAACCTTAACCCTAACACTAACCCTAAACCCTTTACCCTAACATTAACCCTAACCCTACCCTAACCCTAACACCAACCCTAACCGTAACCCTAACCCTAAACCCTAACCCTAACCCTAACCCTAACCCTAACCCTAACAAGGGCAAAGTGTACTGGTCACCGAAGGGGCAAGTTCTTGGCCTCGGACTAGAGGAAGCCATGGGCATTGGTCTAGGGCCCGAGCTAGGGCTAGTGGGAGCGGTAGGCGTAGGGCTGGGGTAGGCATAGGGCAAGGGATGGGTGTCGAGGTAAACCTCGGAGTAGGCCTAGGGCCAGGAGTGGGAGCTGTGGCTAGGGGTAGGGATGGGGATGGGTCTATGGGTAGGGGGAGCTGTAGGGCCAGAGGTAGGGGTAGGACCAGAGGTAGTGCTAGGCGTAGGCCTAGGGAGAGGAGTAGTGCTCGGCGTACCCTAACCCTAACCCTAACCCTAACACTAACCCTAACACCAACCCTAACCCTAACCCTAACCCTAACCCTAACACCAACCCTAACCCTAAACCTAAACCCTTTACACTAACCCTAATTCTAACCCTAACCCTAACCCTAACACTAACCCTAACCCTAATCCCTAACCCTAACCCTAACTCTAACCCTACCCTAACCCCTAACCCTTACCCTAACCCTAACCCTAACCCTAAACCTAACACCAACCCTAACCCTAACCCTAACCCTAATCCTAACACTAACCCTAACCCTAACACCTAACCCTAACCCTAACCCTAACCCTACCCCTAAACCTAACCCTAACCCTAACACCAACCCTAACCCTAACCCTAACACTAACCCTAACCCCTAACCTTAACCCTAACCTTAACCCTAAACCTAACACCAACCCTAACCCTAACACCAACCCTAACCCTAACCCTAACCCTAACACTAACCCTAAATCCTAACCCTAACCCTAACCCTAACCCTAACCCTAACCCTAACAATGGCAAGGTGTATGGTCAGTGACGGGAAAGTTCCAGGCCTCGGACTAGAGGGAGCCATGCGCGTTGGTCTAGGGCCCGAGCTAGGGCCAGTGGGAGCGGTAGGCGTAGCGATGGGGTACGTATAGGGCAAGGGGTGGGTGTCGCGGTAAACCTCGGAGTAGGCCTAGGGCCAGCAGTTGGAGCTGTGGCTACGGGTAGGGATGGGGGTGGGCCTATGGGTTGGGGGGAGCTGTAGGGCCAGGGGTAGGGGTAGGACCAGAGGTAGTGCTAGGCGTAGGCCTAGGGCAAGGGTAGTGCTCGGGGTAACCTACCCCTAACCCTAACGCTAACGTTAACCCTAACCCTAACCCTAACTCCAACCCTAACCCTAACCCTAACCCTAACCCTAAATCTAACCCTAACCCTTCCCCTAAACCTAACACTAACACTAACACCAACCCTGACCCTAACCCTAACACTAACCCTAACCCTAACCCCTAACCCTAACCCTAACCTTAACCCTAACCCTAAACCTAACACCAACCCTAACCCTAACCCTAACCCTAACCCTAACACCAACCCTAACCCTAACCCTAACCCTAAACCCTAACCCTAACCCTAACCCTAACCCTAACCCTAACAATGGCAAGGTGTATGGTCAGCGACGGGCAAGTTCTAGGCCTCGGACTAGAGGGAGCCATGCGCGTTGGTCTAGGGCACGAGCTAGGGCTAGTGGGAGCGGTAGGCGTAGCGCTGGGGTAGGCATAGAACAAGGGGTGGGTGTCGAGGTAAACCTCGGCGTAGGCCTAGGGCCAGGAGAGGGAGCTGTGGCTAGGGGTAGGGATGCAGGTGGGCCTATGGTTAGGGGGAGCTGTAGGGCCAGGGGTAGGTGTAGGACCAGAGGTAGTGTTAGGCGTAAGCCTAGGGCGAGGTGTAGTGCTCGGGGTAGGGTTAGATGAAGGGCTAGTGGTTTGCAGAGGCCCACGGGCAGTGTTAGGGTTAGGGCTCATGTTAGGCCTAGGACTAGTGGTAGTGGCAGGGGTTGGCCGAGGGCTAAAAGTAGGTGTCACGAGAGGGCTCCGGGTAGTCCTAGGACTCGAAACGGGTGTAGGGCTGGATTAGGGTGTGGTAAGGGTGGGTCCAGGGTGATTTCGTAGGACAAGTGTTAGTGCTCTGGCTAACGGTAGGGCAAGGTGTACTGGTCGGCGTCGGGCAAGTGGTAGGCGTCGGACTAGAGGGAGCACTGGGCGTTGGTCTAGGGCCCGAGGTAGGGCTGGTGGGAATGGTAGGCATAGCGCTGGGGTAGGCAAAGGGCAAGGGGTGGGTGTCAAGGTAAACCTCGAAGTAGGCTTTGGGCCAGGATTTGGAGTTGTGGCTAGGGCTAGGGATGGGGGTGGGCCTATGGGTAGAGGTAGCTGTAGGGCCAGTGGTAGGGGTAGGACCAGAGGTAGTGTTAGGCGTAGGCCTAGGGCGAGGAATAGTGCTCGGGGTACCCTAACCCTAACCCTAACCCAAAACCTAACACCACCCTAACCCTAACCCTAACCCTAATCCTAACACTAACCCTAACCCTAACCCCTAACCCTAACCCTAACCCTAACCCTAACCCTAAACCTAACACCAACACTAACCCTAACCCTGACCCTAACCCTAACCCTAACCCTAACCCTACCCCTAAACCTAACCCTAACCCTAACACCAACCCTAACCCTAACCCTAACACTAACCCTAACCCCTAACCTTAACCCTAACCCTAACCCTAAACCTAACACCAACCCTAACCCTAACCCTAACCCTAACCCTAACACCAACCCTAACCCTAACCCTAACCCTAACACTAACCCTAAATCCTAATCTTAACCCTAAACCTAACCCTAACCCTAACCCTAACAATGGCAAGGTGTATATTCAGCGACGGGCAAGTTCTAAGCCTTGGACTAGAGGGAGCCATGCGCGTTGGTCTAGGGCCCGAACTAGGGCTAGTGGGAGCGGTAGGCGTAGCGCTGGGGTAGGCATAGGGCAAGGGGTGGGTGTCGAGGTAAACCTCGGAGTAGGCCTAGGACCTGGAGTGGGAGCTGTGGCTAGGGGTAGAAATGGGGGTGGGCCTATGGGTAGGGGTAGCTGTAGGGCCAGGGGTAGGGGTAGGACCAGAGGTAGTGCTAGGCGTAGGCCTAGGGCGTGGGGTAGTACTCGGGGTAACCTTACACTAACCCTAACCCTAACCCTAACACTAACACTAACCCTAACACTAACCCTAAACCTAACCCCTAACCATAACCCTAACCCTAACCCTAACACCAACCCTAACCCTAACCCTAACCCTAAAACCTAACCCTAACCCTAACCCTAACCCTAACCCTAACAAGGGCAAGGTGTACTGGTCACCAAAGGGGCAAGTTCTTGGCCTCGGACTAGAGGAAGCCATGGGCATTGGTCTAGGGCCCGAGCTAGGGCTAGTGGGAGCGGTAGGCGTAGCGCTGGGGTAGGCATAGGGCAAGGGGTGGGTGTCGAGGTAAACCTCAAAGTAGGCCTAGGGCCAGGAGTGGGAGCTGTGGCTAGGGGTAGGGATGGGGATGGGTCTATGGGTAGGGGGAGCTGTAGGGCCAGAGGTAGGGGTAGGACCAGAGGTAGTGCTAGGCGTAGGCCTAGGGAGAGGAGTAGTGCTCGGCGTACCCTAACCCTAACACTACCCCTAACACTAACCCTAACACCAACCCTAACACTAACCCTAACCCTAACCCTAACACCAACCCTAACCCTAAACCTAAATCCTTTACACTAACCCTAATTCTAACCCTAACCCTAACCCTAACACTAACCCTAACCCTAATCCCTAACCCTAACCCTAACTCTAACCCTACCCTAACCCCTAACCCTTACCCTAACCCTAACCCTAACCCTAAACCTAACACCAACTGTAACCCTAACCCTAACCCTAACCCTAACCCTAACCCTAACCCTAACCCTAACCCTAAACCTAACCCTAACCCTAACCCTAAACCTAACACCAACCCTAACTCTAACCCTAAACCTAACCCTAACACCAACCCTAACCCTAACCCTAACCCTAAACCCTAACCCTAACCCTAACCCTAACCCTAACCCTAACAATGGCAAGGTGTATGGTCTGCAACGGGCTAGTTCTAGGCCTCGGACGCGAGAGAGCCATGCGCGTTGGTCTAGGGCACGAGCTAGGGCTAGTGGGAGCGGTAGGCGTAGCGCTGGGGTAGGCATAGGGCAAGGGGTGGGTGTCGAGGTAAACCTCGGCGTAGGCCTAGGGCCAGGAGTGGGAGCTGTGGCTAGGGGTAGGGATGCGGGTGGGCCTATGTGTAGGGGGAGCTGTAGGGCCAGGGTTAGGGGTAGGACCAGAGGTAGTGTTAGGCGTAAGCCTAGGGCGAGTTTTAGTGCTCGGGGTAGGGTTAGGTGTAGGGCTAGGGGTTGGCAGAGGCCCACGGGCAGTGTTAGGGTTAGGGCTCATGTTAGGCCTAGGACTAGTGGTAGTGCCAGGGGTTGGCCGAGGGCTAGGGGTAGGTGTCACGAGAGGGCTCCGGGTAGTCCTAGGACTCGAAACGGGTGTAGTGCTGGATTAGGGTGTGGTAAGGGTGGGTCCAGGGTGATTTCGTAGGACACGTGTTAGTGCTCTGGCTAACGGTAGGGCAAGGTGTACTGGTCGGCGTCGGGCAAGTGGTAGGCGTCGGACTAGAGGGAGCACTGGGCGTTGGTCTAGGGCCCGAGGTAGGGCTGGTGGGAGTGGTAGGCATAGCGCTGGGGTAAGCAAAAAGCAAGGGGTGGGTGTCAAGGTAAACCTCGGAGTAGGCTTTGGGCCAGGATTTGGAGTTGTGGCTAGGGGTAGGGATGGGGGTGGGCCTATGGGTAGGGGTAGCTCTAGGGCCAGGGGTAGGGGTAGGACCAGAGGTAGTGTTAGGCGTAGGCCTAGGGCGAGGAATAGTGCTCGGGGTACCCTAACCCTAACCCTAACCCTAAACCTAACACCAACCCTAACCCTAACCCTAACCCTAACCCTTACACAAACCCTAATTCTAACCCTAACCCTAAACCCTTTACCCTAACCCTAACCCTAACCCTAACCCTAACCCTAACACTAACCCTAACCCTAACCCCTAACCCTAACCCTAACCCTACCCCTAAACCTAACACTAACCATAACACCAACCCTAACCCTAACCCTAACACTAACCCTAACTCTAACCCCTAACCCTAACCCTAACCCTAAACCTAACACCAACTCTAACCCTAACCCTAACCCTAACCCTAACACCAACCCTAACCCTAACCCTAACCCTAACTCTAAAAAAGGCAAGGTGTACTGGTCAGCGACGGGCAAGTTCTAGGCCTCGGACTAGAGGAAGCCATGGGCGTTGGTCTAGGGCCCGAGCTAGGGCTAGTGACAGCGGTAGGCATAACGCTGGGGTAGGCATAGGGCAAGTGGTGGGTGTCGAGGTAAACCTCAGAGTAGGCCTAGGGCCAGGAGTGGGAGCTGTGGCTAGGGGTCGGGATGGGGGTGGGCCTATGGGTATGGGTAGCTGTAAGGCCAGGTGTAGCGGTAGGTCCAGAGGTAGTGCTAGGCGTAGGCCTAGGGCGAGGAATAGTGCTCGGGGTACCCTAACCCTAACCCTAACCCTAACCCTAAACCTAACACCAACCCTAACCCTAACCCTGACCCTAACCCTAACCCTAAACCTAGCCCTAAACCTAACCCTAACCCTAACACCAACCCTAACCCTAACCCTAACCCTAAACCCTTTACCCTAACCCTAACCCTAACCCTAACCCTAACACTAACCCTAACCCTAATCCCTAATCCTAACCCTAACCCTAACCCTAACCCTAACCCTAAAACCAACCCTAACCCTAACCCTAACACTAACCCTACCCTAACCCCTAACCCTTACCCTAACCCTAACCCTAACCCTAAACCTAACACCAACTGTAACCCTAACCCTAACCCTAACCTTAACACCAACCATAACCCTAACCCTAACCCTAAACCCTAACCCTAACCCTAACCCTAACCCTAACCCTAACCTTAACAATGGCAAGGTGTATGGTCAGCGACGGGTAAGTTCTAGGCCTCGGACTAGAGGGAGCCATGCGCGTTGGTCTAGGGCCCGAGCAGGGGCTAGTGGGAGCGGTAGGCGTAGCGATGGGGTAGGTATAGGGCAAGAGGTGGGTGTCTAGGTAAACCTCGGAGTAGGCCTAGGGCCAGGAGTGAAAGCTGTGGCTAGGTGTAGGGATGGGGGTGGGCCTATGGGTAGGGGGAGCTGTAGGGCCAGGGGTAGGAGTAGGACCAGAGGTAGTGTTAGGCGTAAGCCTAAAGCGAGGGGTAGTGCTCGGGGTAACCTAACCATAACCCTAACCCTAACCCTAACCCTATCGCTAACCCTAACACTAACCCTAACCCTAACCCCTAACCATAACCCTAACCCTAACCCTAACTCTAAACCTAACACCAACCCGAACCCTAACCCTATCCCTAAACCCTAACCCTAACCCTAACCCTAACTCTAACCCTAACCCTAACAAGGGCAATGTGTACTGGTCAGCGACGGGCAAGTTCTAGGCCTCGGAATAGAGGAAGCCATGGGCGTTGGTCTATGGCCGGAGCTAGGGCTAGTGAAAGCGGTAGGCGTAGCGCTGGGGTAGGCATAGGGCAAGGGGTGGGTGTCGAGGTAAACCTCAAAGTAGGCCTAGGGCCAGGAGTGGGAGCTGTGGCTAGGGGTAGGGATGGGCGTGGGCCTATGGGTAGGGGTACCTGTAGGGCCAGGGGTAGGGGTAGGACCAGAGGTAGTGCTAGGCGTAGTCCTAGGGCGAGGAATAGTGCTCAAGGTACCCTAACCCTAACCCTAACCCTAACCCTAACCCTAACACTAACCCTAACCCTAACCCCTAACCCTAACCCTAACCCTAACCCTAAACCTAACACCAACCCTAACCCTAACCCTAACCTTAACCCTAACACCAACCCTAACCCTAACCCTAACCCTAAACCCTTTACCCTAACCCTAACCCTAACCCTAACACTAACCCTAACCCTAAGCCCTAACCCTAACCCTAACCCTAACCCTAACCCTAAACCTAACACCAACCCTAACCCTAACCCTAACCCTAACCCTAACACTAACCCTACCCCTAAACCTAACACTAACCCTAACACCAACCCTAACCCTAACCCTAACACTAACCCTAACTCTAACCCCTAGCCTAACCCTAACCCTAAACCTAACACCAACTCTAACCCTAACCCTTACCCTAACCCTAAAACCAACCCTAACCCTAACCCTAACGCTAACTCTAACAAAGCCAAGGTGTACTGGTCAGCGACAGCAAGTTCTAGGCCTCGGACTAGAGGAAGCCATGGGCGTTGGTCTAGGGCCTGAGCTAGGGCTAGTGGGAGCAGTAGGCATAGCGCTGGGGTAGGCATAGGGCAAGTGGTGGGTGTCGAGGTAAACCTCGGAGTAGGCCTATGGCCAGGAGTGGGAGCTGTGGCTAGGCGTAGGGATGGGGGTGGGCCTATGGGTAGGGGAGCTGTAGGGCCAGGTGTAGGGGTAGGACCAGAGGTAGTGCTAGGCGTAGGCCTAGTGCGAGGAATAGTGCTCGGGGTACCCTAACCCTAACCCTAACCCTAACCCTAACCCTAACCCTAACCCTAACCCTAAAACTAACCCTAACCCTAACCCCTAACCCTAACCCTAACCCTAACACTAACCCTAACCCTAACCCCTAACCCTAACCCTAACCCTAACCCTAACCCTAACACTAAACCTAACACCAACCCTAACCCTAACCCTAACCCTAACCCTAACACCAACCCTAACCCTAACCCTAACCCTAACCCTAAACCCTAACCCTAACCCTAACCCTAACCCTAACAATGGCAAGGTGTATGGTCAGCGACGGGCAAGTTCTAGGGCTCGGACTAGAGGGAGCCATGCGCGTTGGTCTAGGTCCTGAGCTAGGGCTAATGGGAGCAGTAGGCGTAGCGATATGTTAGGTATAGGGCAAGGGGTGGGTGTCGAGGTAAACTTCGGAGTAGGCCTAGGGCCAGGAGTGGGAGCTGTGGCTAGGGGTAGGGATGGGGGTGGGCCTATGGGTAGGGGAAGCTGTTGGGCCAGGGGTAGGGGTAGGACCAGAGGTAGTGCTAGGCGTAGGCCTAGGGCGAGGAATAGTGCTCGGCGTACCCTAACCCTAACCCTAACCCTAACACTAACCCTAACACTAACTCTAACCCTAACCCCTAACCCTAACCCTAACCCTAACCCTAACTCTAAACCTAACACCAACCCTAACCCTAACCCTAACCCTAACCCTAACACCAACCATAACCCTAACCCTAACCCTAAACCCTTTACTCTAACACTAACCCTAACCCTAACACTAACACTAACCCTAACCCTAATCCCTAACCCTAACCCTAACCCTAATCCTAACCCTAACCCTAACCCTAACACCAACCCTAACCCTAACCCTAACACTAACCCTACCCTAACCCCTAACCCTTACCCTAAACCTAACCCTAACCCTAAACCTAACACCAACTGTAACCCTAACCCTAACACTAACCTTAACACCAACCATAACCCTAACCCTAACCCTAAACCCTAACCCTAACCCTAACCCTAACCCTAACTCTAACCCTAACACCAACCCTAACCCAAACCCTAACCCTAAACCCTAACCCTAACCCTAACTCTAACCCTAACACCAACCCTAACCCAAACCCTAACCCTAAACCCTAACCCTAACCCTAACCCTAACTCTAACCCTAACCCTAACAAGGGCAAGGTGTACTGGTCAGCGATGGGCAAGTTCTAGGCCTCGGACTAGAGGAAGCCATGGGCGTTGGTCTATGGCCCGAGCTAGGGCTAGTGGGAGCGGTAGGCGTAGCGCTGGGGTAGGCATAGGGCAAGGGGTGGGTGTCGAGGTAAACCTCGGAGTAGGCCTAGGGCCAGGAGTGGGAGCTGTGGCTAGGGGTAGTGATGGGGGTGGGCCTATGGGTAGGGGTACCTGTAGGGCCAGGGGTAGGGGTAGGACCAGAGGTAGGGCTAGGCGTAGGCCTAGGGCGAGGAATAGTGCTCAAGGTACCCTAACCCTAACCCTAACCCTAACCCTAACCCTAACCCTAACCCCTAACCCTAACCCTAACCCTAACCCTAAACCTAACACCAACCCTAACCCTAACCCTAACCCTAACACCAACCCTAACCCTAACCCTAAACCCTTTACCCTAACCCTAACCCTAACCCTAACCCTAACCCTAACACTAACCCTAACCCTAAGCCCTAACCCTCATCCTAACCCTAAACCTAACCCTAAACCTAACACCAACCCTAACCCTAACCCTAACACTAACCGTAACCCTAAGCCCTAACCCTAATCCTAACCCTAAACCTGACCCTAAACCTAACACCAACCCTAACCCTAACCCTAACACTAACCCTAACTCTAACCCCTAACCCTAACCCTAACCCTAAACCTAACAACAACTCTAACCCTAACCCTTACCCTAACCTAACACCAACCCTAACCCTAACCCTAACCCTAACTCTAACAAAGGCAAGGTGTACTGGTCAGCGACGGGCAACTTCTAGGCCTCGGACTAGAGGAAGCCATGGGCGTTGGTCTAGGGCCCGAGCTAGGGCTAGTGGGAGCGGTAGGCATAGCGCTGGGGTAGGCATAGGGCAAGTGGTGGGTGTCGAGGTAAACCTCGGAGTAGGCCTAGGGCCAGGAGTGGGAGCTGTGGCTACGGGTAGGGATGGGGGTGGGCCTATGGGTAGGGGGAGCTGTAGGGCCAGGTGTAGGGGTAGAACCAAAAGTAGTTAGGCGTAAGCCTAAGGCGAGGGGTAGTGCTCGTGGTAGGGTTAGGTGAAGGGCTAGTGTTTTGCAGAGGCCCACGTGCAGTGTTAGGCTTAGGGCTCATGTTAGGCCTAGGACTAGTGGTAGTGTTAGGGGATGGTTGAGGGCTAGGGGTAGGTGTCACGGGAGGGCTCCGGGTAGTCCTAGGACTCGAACCGGATGTAGGGCTGGATTAGGGTGTGGCTAAGGGTGAGTCCAGGGTGTTTTTGTAGGACAAGGGTTAGTGCTCTGGCTAACGGAAGGGAAAGGTGTACTGGTCGGTGACGGGCAAGTGCTAGGACTCGGACTAGAGTAGCACTGGGCGTTGGTCTAGGGCCAGAGGTAGTGCTGGTTGGAGTGGTAGGCATAGCGCTGGGGTAGGCAAAGGGCAAGGGGTGGGTGTCGGGATAAACCTCGGAGTAGGCCTAGTACCTGGATTGGGAGCTGTGGCTATGGGTAAGGATGGGGGTGGGCCTATGGGTAGGGGTAGCTGTAGGGCCAGGTGTAGGGGTAGGACCAGAGGTAGTGCTAGGTGTAGGCCTAGGGCGAGGAATAGTGCTCGGGGTACCCTAACCCTAACCCTAACCCTAACCCTAACCCTAACCCTAAAACTAACCCTAACCCTAACCCTTAACCCTAACACTAACCCTAACCCTAACCCTAAAACTAACCCTAACCCTAACCCCTAACCCTAACCCTAACCCTAACCCTAACCCTAACCCTAACCCTAAACCTAACACCAACCCTAACCCTAACCCTGACCCTACCCTCACCCTAAACCTAGCCCTCAACCTAACCCTAACCCTAACACCAACCCTAACCCTAACCCTAACACTAACCCTAACCCTAACCCCTAACCCTAACCCTAACCCTAACCCTAACCCTAACACTAACTCTAACCCTAACCCCTAACCCTAACCCTAATCCTAACCCTAACCCTAAACCTAACACCAACCCTAACCCTAACCCTAACACTAACACTAACACCAACCCTAACCCTAACCCAAACCCTAAACCCTTTACCCTAACCCTAACCCTAACCCTAACCCTAACCTTAACACTAACCCTAACCCTAATCCCTAACCCTAACCCTAACCCTAACCCTAACCCTAACACCAACCCTAACCCTAACCCTAACACTAACCCTACCCTAACCCCTAACCCTTACCCTAACCCTAACCCTAACCCTAAACCTAAACCAACTGTAACCCTAACCCTAACCCTTACCTTAACACCAACCATAACCCTAACCCTAACCCTAAATCCTAACCCTAACCCTAACCCAAACCCTAACCCTAACCCTAACCCTAACAATGGCAAGGTGTATGGTCAGCGACGGGAAAGTTCTAGGCCTCGGACTAGAGGGAGCCATGCGCGTTGGTCTAGGGCTCGAGCTAGGGCTAGTGGGAGCGGTAGGCGTAGCGATGGGGTAGGTATAGGGCAAGAGGTGGGTGTCGACGTAAACCTCGGAGTAGGCCTAGGGCCAGGAGTGGGAGCTGTGGCTAGGTGTAGGGATGGGGGTGGGCCTATGTGTAGGGGTACCTGTAGGGCCAGGGGTAGGGGTAGGACCAGAGGTAGTGCTAGGCGTAGGCCTAGGGCGAGGAATAGTGCTCAAGGTACCCTAACCCTAACGCTAACCCTAACCCTAACCCTAACCCTAACCCTAACCCCTAACCCTAACCCTAACGCTAACCCTAAACCTAACACCAACCCTAACCCTAACCCTAACACCAACCCTAACCCTCACCCTAAACCCTTTACCCTAACCCTAACCCTAACCCTAACCCTAACCCTAACACTAATTCTAACCCTAAGCCCTAACCCTAATCCTAACCCTAAACCTAACCCTAAACCTAACACCAACCCTAACCCTAACCCTAACACTAACCCTAACCCTAAGCCCTAACCCTAATCCTAACCCTAAACCTGACCCTAAACCTAACACCAACCCTAACCCTAACCCTAACACTAACCCTAACCCTAAGCCCTAACCCTTATCCTAACCCTAAACCTAACCCTAACCCTAACACTAACCCTAACACTAACCCTACCCCTAAACCTAACACTAACCCTAACACCAACCCTAAACCTAACCCTAACACTAACCCTAACTCTAACCCCTAACCCTAACCCTAACCCTAAACCTAACAACAACTCTAACCCTAACCCTTACCCTAACCTAACACCAACCCTAACCCTAACCCTAACCCTAACTCTAACAAAGGCAAGGTGTACTGGTCAGCGACGGGCAAGTTCTAGGCCTCGGACTAGAGGAAGCCATGGGCGTTGGTCTAGGGCCCGAGCTAGGGCTAGTGGGAGCGGTAGGCATAGCGCTGGGGTAGGCAAAGGGCAAGGGGTGGGTGTCGGGATAAACCTCGGAGTAGGCCTAGTACCTGGATTGGGAGCTGTGGCTATGGGTAAGGATGGGGGTGGGCCTATGGGTAGGGGTAGCTGTAGGGCCAGGTGTAGGGGTAGGACCAGAGGTAGTGCTAGGTGTAGGCCTAGGGCGAGGAATAGTGCTCGGGGTACCCTAACCCTAACCCTAACCCTAACCCTAACCCTAACCCTAAAACTAACCCTAACCCTAACCCTTAACCCTAACACTAACCCTAACCCTAACCCTAAAACTAACCCTAACCCTAACCCCTAACCCTAACCCTAACCCTAACCCTAACCCTAACCCTAACCCTAAACCTAACACCAACCCTAACCCTAACCCTGACCCTACCCTCACCCTAAACCTAGCCCTCAACCTAACCCTAACCCTAACACCAACCCTAACCCTAACCCTAACACTAACCCTAACCCTAACCCCTAACCCTAACCCTAACCCTAACCCTAACCCTAACACTAACTCTAACCCTAACCCCTAACCCTAACCCTAATCCTAACCCTAACCCTAAACCTAACACCAACCCTAACCCTAACCCTAACACTAACACTAACACCAACCCTAACCCTAACCCAAACCCTAAACCCTTTACCCTAACCCTAACCCTAACCCTAACCCTAACCTTAACACTAACCCTAACCCTAATCCCTAACCCTAACCCTAACCCTAACCCTAACCCTAACACCAACCCTAACCCTAACCCTAACACTAACCCTACCCTAACCCCTAACCCTTACCCTAACCCTAACCCTAACCCTAAACCTAAACCAACTGTAACCCTAACCCTAACCCTTACCTTAACACCAACCATAACCCTAACCCTAACCCTAAATCCTAACCCTAACCCTAACCCAAACCCTAACCCTAACCCTAACCCTAACAATGGCAAGGTGTATGGTCAGCGACGGGAAAGTTCTAGGCCTCGGACTAGAGGGAGCCATGCGCGTTGGTCTAGGGCTCGAGCTAGGGCTAGTGGGAGCGGTAGGCGTAGCGATGGGGTAGGTATAGGGCAAGAGGTGGGTGTCGACGTAAACCTCGGAGTAGGCCTAGGGCCAGGAGTGGGAGCTGTGGCTAGGTGTAGGGATGGGGGTGGGCCTATGTGTAGGGGTACCTGTAGGGCCAGGGGTAGGGGTAGGACCAGAGGTAGTGCTAGGCGTAGGCCTAGGGCGAGGAATAGTGCTCAAGGTACCCTAACCCTAACGCTAACCCTAACCCTAACCCTAACCCTAACCCTAACCCCTAACCCTAACCCTAACGCTAACCCTAAACCTAACACCAACCCTAACCCTAACCCTAACACCAACCCTAACCCTCACCCTAAACCCTTTACCCTAACCCTAACCCTAACCCTAACCCTAACCCTAACACTAATTCTAACCCTAAGCCCTAACCCTAATCCTAACCCTAAACCTAACCCTAAACCTAACACCAACCCTAACCCTAACCCTAACACTAACCCTAACCCTAAGCCCTAACCCTAATCCTAACCCTAAACCTGACCCTAAACCTAACACCAACCCTAACCCTAACCCTAACACTAACCCTAACCCTAAGCCCTAACCCTTATCCTAACCCTAAACCTAACCCTAACCCTAACACTAACCCTAACACTAACCCTACCCCTAAACCTAACACTAACCCTAACACCAACCCTAAACCTAACCCTAACACTAACCCTAACTCTAACCCCTAACCCTAACCCTAACCCTAAACCTAACAACAACTCTAACCCTAACCCTTACCCTAACCTAACACCAACCCTAACCCTAACCCTAACCCTAACTCTAACAAAGGCAAGGTGTACTGGTCAGCGACGGGCAAGTTCTAGGCCTCGGACTAGAGGAAGCCATGGGCGTTGGTCTAGGGCCCGAGCTAGGGCTAGTGGGAGCGGTAGGCATAGCGCTGGGGTAGGCAAAGGGCAAGGGGTGGGTGTCGGGATAAACCTCGGAGTAGGCCTAGTACCTGGATTGGGAGCTGTGGCTATGGGTAAGGATGGGGGTGGGCCTATGGGTAGGGGTAGCTGTAGGGCCAGGTGTAGGGGTAGGACCAGAGGTAGTGCTAGGTGTAGGCCTAGGGCGAGGAATAGTGCTCGGGGTACCCTAACCCTAACCCTAACCCTAACCCTAACCCTAACCCTAACCCTAACCCTAAAACTAACCCTAACCCTAACCCTTAACCCTAACACTAACCCTAACCCTAACCCTAAACCTAACACCAAACCTAACCCTAACCCTGACCCTAACCCTAACCCTAACCCTACCCCTAAACCTAACCCTAACCCTAACACCAACCCTAACCCTAACCCTAACACTAACCCTAACCCTAACCCCTAACCCTAACCCTAACCCTAACCCTAACCCTAACCCTAACCCTAAACCTAACACCAACCCTAACCCTAACCCTAACCCTAACCCTAACACCAACCCTAACACTAACACTAAACCTAACCCTAAACCCTAACCCTAACCCTAACCCTAACCCTAACAATGGCAAGGTGTATGGTCAGCGACGAGCAAGTTCTAGGCCTCGGACTAGAGGGAGCCATGCGCGTTGGTCTAGGGCCTGAGCTAGGGCTAGTGGTAGCGGTAGGCGTAGCAATATGTTAGGTATAGGGCAAGGGGTGGGTGTCGAGGTCAACTTCGGAGTAGGCCTAGGGCCAGGAGTGGGAGCTGTGGCTAGGGGTAGGGATGGTGGTGGGCCTATGGGTAGGGGGAGCTGTAGGGCCAGGTGTAGGGGTAGAACCAAAAGTAGTTAGGCGTAAGCCTAGGGCGAGGGGTAGTGCTCGTGGTAGGGTTAGGTGAAGGGCTAGTGTTTGGCAGAGGCCCACGAGCAGTGTTAGTCTTAGGGCTCATGTTAGGCCTAGGACTAGTGGTATTGTTAGGGGATGGTTGAGGGCTAAAGGTAGGTGTCACGGGAGGGCTCCGGGTAGTCCTAGGACTCGAACCGGATGTAGGGCTGGATTAGGGTGTGGCTAAGGGTGAGTCCAAGGTGTTTTTGTAGGACAAGGGTTAGTGCTCTGGCTAACGGTAGGGAAAGGTGTACTGGTCGGTGACGGGCAAGTGCTAGGACTCGGACTAGAGTAGCACTGGGCGTTGCTCTAGGCCAGAGGTAGTGCTGGTTGGAGTGGTAGGCATAGCGCTGGGGTAGGCAAAGGGCAAGGGGTGGGTGTCGGGGTAAACCTCGGAGTATGCCTAGTACCTGGAGTGGGAGCTGTGGCTAGGGGAAGGGATGGGGGTGGGCCTATGGGTAGGGGTAGCTGTTGGGCTAGGGGTAGGGGTAGGACCAGAGGTAGTGCTAGGCGTAGGCCTAGGGCGAGGAATAGTTCTCTGCGTACCCTAACCCTAACCCTAACCCTAACCCTAACACTAACCCTAACACTAACTCTAACCCTAACCCCTAACCCTAACCCTAATCCTAACCCTAACCCTAAACCTAACACCAACCCTAACCCTAACCCTAACACTAACACTAACACCAACCCTAACCCTAACCCAAACCCTAAACCCTTTACCCTAACCCTAACCCTAACCCTAACCCTAACCCTAACACTAACCCTAACCCTAATCCCTAACCCTAACCCTAACCCTAACCCTAACCCTAACACCAACCCTAACCCTAACCCTAACACTAACCCTACCCTAACCCCTAACCCTTACCCTAACCCTAACCCTAACCCTAAACCTAAACCAACTGTAACCCTAACCCTAACCCTAACCTTAACACCAACCATAACCCTAACCCTAACCCTAAATCCTAACCCTAACCCTAACCCAAACCCTAACCCTAACCCTAACCCTAACAATGGCAAGGTGTATGGTCAGCGACGGGAAAGTTCTAGGCCTCGGACTAGAGGGAGCCATGTGCGTTGGTCTAGGGCTCGAGCTAGGGCTAGTGGGAGCGGTAGGCGTAGCGCTGGGGTAGGCATAGGGCAAGGGGTGGGTGTCGAGGTAAACCTCGGAATAGGCCTAGTGCCAGGAGTGGGAGCTGTCGCTAGGTGTAGGGATGGGGGTGGGCCTATGTGTAGGGGGAGCTGTAGGGCCAGGGGTAGGGGTAGGAACAGAGGTAGTGTTAGGCGTAAGCCTAAAGCGAGGGGTAGTGCTCAGGGTAACCTAACCATAACCCTAAACCTAACCCTAACCCTATCCCTAACCCTAACACTAACCCTAACCCTAACCCCTAACCATAACCCTAACCCTAACCCTAACTCTAACCCTAACACCAACCCTAAATCTAACCCTAACCCTAAACCCTAACCCTAACCCTAACCCTAACTCTAATCCTAACCCTAACAAGGGCAAGGTGTACTGGTCAACGACGGGCAAGTTCTAGGCCTCGGACTAGAGGAAGCCATTGGCGTTGGTCTAGGGCCTGAGCTAGGGCTAGTGGGAGCGGTAGGCGTAGCGCTGGGGTAGGCATAGGGCAAGGGGTGGGTGTCGAGGTAAACCTCGGAATAGGCTTAGGGCCAGGAGTGGGAGCTGTGGCTAGGGGTAGGGATGGGGGTGGGCCTATGGGTAGGGGGAGCTGTAGGGCCAGGGGTAGGGGTAGGACCAGAGGTAGTGTTAGGCGTAAGCTTAGGGCGAGGGGTAGTGCTCGGGGTAGGGTTAGGTGAAGGGCTAGTGGTTGGCAGAGGCCCACGTGCAGTGTTAGGCTTAGGGCTCATGTTAGGCCTAGGACTAGTGGTAGTGGTAGGGGATGGCCGAGGGCTAGGGGTAGGTGTCACGGGAGGGCTCCGGGTAGTCCTAGGACTCGGAACAAATGTAGGGCTGGATTAGGGTGTGGCTAAGGGTGAGTCCAGGGTGTTTTCGTAGGACAAGGGTTAGTGCTCTGGCTAACGGTAGGGCAAGGTGTACTGGTCCGTGACGGGCAAGTGCTAGGCCTCGACTAGAGTGAGCACTGGGCGTTGGTCTAGGGCCCGAGGTAGGGCTGCTGGGAGTGGTAGGCGTAGCGCTGGGGTAGGCAAAGGGCAAGGGGTGGGTGTCGGGGTAAACCTCCGAGAAGGCCTAGGACCTGGAGTAAGAGCTGTGGCTAGGGGAAGGGATGGGGGTGGGCCTATGGGTAGGGGTAGCTGTAGGGCCAGGGGTAGGGGTAGGACCAGAGGTAGTGCTAGGCGTAGGCCTAGGGCGAGGGGTAGTGCTCGGGGTACCCTAACCCTAACCCTAACCCTAACGTTAACCCTAACCCTAACCCTATCTTTAACACTAACACTAACCCTAACCCTAACCCCTAACCCTAACCCTAACCCTAACCCTAACCCTAACACCAACTGTAACCCTAACCCTAACCCTAAACCCTAACCCTAACCCTAATCCTAACACCAACCCTAACCCTAACCCTAAACCCTAACCCTAACCCTAAACCTAACTCTAACCCTAACCCTAACAATGGCAAGGTGTACTGGTCAGCGACGGGCAAGTTCTACGCCTCGGACTAGAGGAAGCCAAAGGCGTTGGTCTAGGGCCCGAACTAGGGCTAGTGGGAGCGTTAGGCGTAGCGCTGGGGTAGGCATAGGGCAAGGGGTGGGTGTCGAGGTAAACCTCGGAGTAGGCCTAGGGTCAGGAGTGGGAGCTGTGGCTAGGGGTAGGGATGGGGGTGGGCCTATGGTTAGGGGTAGCTGTAGGGCCACGGGTTGGGGTAGGACCAGAGGTAGTGCTAGGCGTAGGGCTAGGGCGAGGAATAGTTATCGGGGTACCCTAACCCTAACCCTAACCCTAACCCTAACCCTAACCATAACACTAACCCTATCCCTAACCCTAACACCAACACTAACCCTAACACTAACCCTAAATTCTTTACCCTAACCCTAACCCTAACCCTAACCCTAACACCAACCCCAACCCTAACCCTAACACTAACCTTACCCTAACCCCTAGCCCTTACCCTAACACTAACCCTAACCCTAAACCTAACACCAACCGTAACCGTAACCCGAACCCTAACCCTAACACCAACCCTAACCCTAACCCTAAACCCTAACCCTAACCCTAACCCTAACAAGGGCAAGGTGTACTGGTCAGCGACCGGCAAGTTCTAGGCCTCGGACTAGAGGAATCCATGGGCGTTGGTCTAGGGCTTGAGCTAGGGCTAGTGGGAGCAGTAGGCGTAGCGCTGGGGTAGGCATAGGGCAAGGGGTGGGTGTCGAGGTAAACCTCGGAGTAGGCCTAGGGCCAGGAGTGGGAGCTGTGGCTAGGGGTAGGGATGGGGGTGGGCCTATGGGTAGGGGGAGCTGTAGGGCCAGGGGTAGTGGTAGGACCAGATATAGTGCTAGGCGTAGGCCTAGGGCGAGGGGTCGTGCTCGGGGTAGGGTTAGGTGAAGGGCTAGTGGTTGGCAGAGGCCAACGAGCAGTGTTAGGGTTAGGGCTCATGTTAGGCCAAGGACGAGTGGTAGTGGTAGGGGTTAGCCGAGGGCTAAGGGTAGGTATCACGGGAGGGCTCCGGGTAGTCCTAGGACTCGGAACAGGTGTAGCGCTGGATTAGGGTGTGGCTAAGGGTGGGTCCAGGGTGACATCGTAAAACACGGCTTAGTGCTCTGGCTAACGGTAGGTCAAGGTGTACTGGTCAGCGACGGGTAAGTGCTAGGCATCGGACTAGATGAGCACTGGGCGTTGGTCTAGGGCCCGAGCTAGGGCTAGTGGGAGCGATAGGCGTAGCGCTGGGGTAGGTATAGAACAAGGGGTGGGTGTCGGGGTAAACATCGGAGTAGGCCTAGGGCCAGGAGTTGGAGCTGTGGCTAGGGGTAGGGATGGGGGTGGGCCTATGGGTAGGGGGAGCTGTAGGGCCAGGGGTAGGGGTAGGACCAGAGGTAGTGCTAGGCGTAGGCCTAGGGCGAGGGGTAGTGCTCGGTGTAACCTAACCCTAACCCTAACCCTAACGTTAACCCTAACCCTAACCATATCATTAACACTAACACTAACCCTAACCCTAACCCCTAACCCTAACTTTAACCCTAACCCTAACACCAACCCTAACCCTAACCCTAACCCTAAACCCTAACCCTAACCCTAACCCTAACCCTAACCCTAACCCTAACAATGGCAAGGTGTATAATCAGCGACGGGCAAGTTCTAGGCCTCGGACTAGAGGGAGCCATGCGCGTTGTCTAGGGCACGAGCTAGGGCTAGTGGGAGCGGTAGGCGTAGCGCTGGGGTAGGCATAGGGCAAGGGGTGGGTGTCGAGGTAAACCTCGGCGTAGGCCTAGGGCCAGGAGTGGGATCTGTGGCTAGGGGTAGGGATGCGGGTGGGCCTATGGGTAGGGGGAGCTGTAGGGCTAGGGGTAGGGGTAGGACCAGATGTAGTGTTAGGCGTAAGCCTAGGGCGAGGTTTAGTGCTCGGGGTAGGGTTAGGTGAAGGGCTAGTGGTTGGCAGAGGCCCACGGGCAGTGTTAGGGTTAGGGCTCATGTTAGGCCTAGGACTAGTGGTAGTGGCAGGGGTTGGCCGATGGCTAGGGGTAGGTGTCAAGAGAGGGCTCCGGGTAGTCCTAGGACTCGAAATGGGTGTAGGGCTGGATTAGGGTGTGGTAAGGGTGGGTCCAGGGTGATTTCGTAGGACACGTGTTAGTGCTCTGGCTAACGGTAGGGCAAGGTGTACTGGTCGGCGTCGGGCAAGTGGTAGGCCTCGAACTAGAGGGAGCACTGGGCGTTGGTCTAGGGCCCGAGGTAGGGCTGGTGGGAGTGGTAGGCGTAGCGCTGGGGTAGGCAAAGGGCAAGGGGTGGGTGTCAAGTTAAACCTCGGAGTAGGGTTTGGACCAGGATTTGGAGTTGTGCCTGGGGGTAGGGATGGGGGTGGGCCTATGGGTAGGGGTAGCTGTAAGGCCAGGGGTAGGGGTAGGACCAGAGGTAGTGTTAGGCATAGGCCTAGGGCGAGGAATAGTGCTCGGGGTACCCTAACCCTAACCCTAACCCTAACCCTAAACCTAACACCAACCCTAACCCTAACCCTAACCCTAACCCTAACCCTAACCCTAACCCTAACACTAACCCTAACCCTAACCCCTAACCCTAACCCTAACCCTAACCCTAACCCTAAACCTAACACCAACCCTAAACCTAACCCTAACCCTAACCCTAACAAGGGCAAGGTGTACTGGTCAGCGACGGGCAAGTTCTAGGCCTCGGACTAGAGGAAGCCATGGGCGTTCGTCTAGGGCCCGAGCTAGGGCTAGTGGGAGCGGTAGGCGTAGCGCTAGGGTAGGCATAGGGCAAGGGGTGGGTGTCGAGGTAAACCTCGGAGTAGGGCTAGGGCCACGAGTGGGAGCTGTGGCTAGGGGTAGGGATGGTGGTGGGCCTATGGGTAGGGAAAGCTGTAGGGCCAGGGGTAGTGGTAGGACCAGAGATAGTGCTAGGCGTAGGCCTAGGGCGAGGGGTCGTGCTCGGGGTAGGGTTAGGTGAAGGGCTAGTGGTTGGCAGAGGCCAACGAGCAGTGTTAGGTTTAGGGCTCATGTTAGGCCTAGGACGAGTGGTAGTGGTAGGGGTTAGCCGAGGTAGCTTCCGAGATCAGACGAGATCTGGCGCGTGCAGGGTGGTATGGCCATAGACGCTGGTACCAAGCTCCCAGCGCCCCCAGAGCAGTTGCCAGGCCTGCGTGGTGAGCGTGCGCCTGGTTGTTGGGCCGCGCCGGCGGCGAGCCTCTCCCTGCCGGCCGGCTCCAGCAGCGCCTCGCCTCCCGCCTGATCCCCGCCTCCTCAGGACGACGGGGGCGTGGGTAGCGGGTTACTCTTTGCCCGCAGTGAGGCCCCTTCGGGCCACCCGTGGCTCCACGGGGCCTCTGCCACTTCCCTGGAGGTGACAGAAGCCAGAGAGACAGCAGTTGGGAGTGGGGGGGGATGAGCAAGGAGGGACACACAAGCTGTGTCACGGAATGGGACGAAGCACGGGGGCAGTGTTGAAGCGACAGCTCCTCCACTGGCGAATGGTCGCGCCCAAGGCTGGGCTCCGTTAAGGATGTAGAGCCGGGGGGGGGGTGTGGGCAGTCACCGTGGGACCCCGGGGCAGGCCTCCAGTGTCTGCGGAGTGCCGGTGGGGTCCGAGCCCCGCCCGGGGTCCAGCACGCGGGAGGAGAGGCTCAAGCCCAGGCACTCTACTCCTGTGGGTTGTGTGCCTGCCTGCCTGCCTGCCTGCTTTTCCCCTGTGGTGGTCTCTCCTGGAGGCCCCGGGAGAGGGCCGCGCGCGTGCATGTGTGGCGCTCCCTCCCTCCGCTGCTTTGGCCGGGCTCCTTTGTGGCTGTGCGCCGGTGGCCGCCGCGTCTGGCCGGCGGAAACCGAGCGCGCAGGGCTCTCCTGGGAGAAGGAAGGGCGCTGGGGGAGAAGCCGCGGTGCCTGCCAGCGGAGACGGAGGCCTCCGGTGGGGTGGGGCGGCTGGGCGTCCCTACGGCTTACTGTCCAGGGACAACCAGTCCCTCTGTCTCCAGGCCGGGTGCAGGCAGTGGGACGGTCACCCCTGTGCCAAGGACACCGAGGTGCCAAGGAGCCGCAATGCCTTGTCAGGAGAAAGCCGCCCGAGGCAGTTTGGAGGCCGGCTCCAGCAGGCAGTTCTGGGCTTGGACTTTGGGGGCGGGGTAGTGGGCGCGGCGAAGGTCTGCGGGTTGACCGCTTGCGCTTGCGGGAAAAAAAGAGGCTATAGAAGGGCAGACCTGGCTCAGGCACCTGGCGTGAGGCTGGGTCTGCGAGGCTGTAGGTCTCGGCGGCGGCCAGGACCCCACCCTCCCACTAGCCACCACCCCCACCCCGCGAAGCCCGGCTGGCCAGGGGTCCTGTGGCGGGGTTGGTGGCTGCAGAGGTTCCAGGGGCATGGTGGCCGCAAAAGGAGTGGCGGGCCAAAGCCTATAGCACCCGGTATTCCAAGGGGGTCTCCCATCCAAGTACTAACCAGGCCCGACCCTGCTTAGCTTCCGAGATCAGACGAGATCGGGCGCGTGCAGGGTGGTATGGCCATAGACGCTGGGACCGGGCTCCGGGCGCCCCAAGAGCAGCCGCCCGGCCTGCGTGGTGAGCGCGCGCCAGGTTGTTGGGGCTCGCCAGTTAGTTGGGCCGCGCCAGCGGTTAGCCTCTCCCCTCCTGCCGGCTCTAGCACCGCCGCGCCCCCCGCCTGCTCCCCGCCTCCTCCGGACGCCGCGGGCGTGGGCAGCGGGTTACTCTTTGCCCGCAGTGAGGCCCCTTCGGGCCACCCGTGGCTCCACGGGGCCTCTGCCACTTCCCTGGCGGTGACAGAAGCCAGAGAGACAGCGGTTGGGAGTGGAAGGGGGAGCAAGGAGGGACGCACAGGCTGTGTCACGGAATGGGACCGACGCACGGGGGCAGTGTTGAAGCGACAGCTCCTCCACCGGCGGACGGTTGCTCCCGGGGCTGGGCTCCGTTAAAGATGTAGAGCCCGGGGGGGTGGGCAGTCACCGTGGGACCCCGGGGCAGGCCTCCAGGGTCTGCGGAGCGCCTTTGGGGTTCGAGTCTCGCCCGGGGTCCAGCACGCGGGAGGAGAGGCTCAGACCCAGGCACCCTACTCCTGTGGGTTGTGTGCCTGCCTGCCTGCCTGCTTTTCCCCTGTGGTGGTCTCTCCTGGAGGCCCGGGGAGAGGGCCGCGAACGTGCAGGTGTGGCGCTCCCTCCCTCCGCTGCTTTGGCCGGGCTCTTTTGTGGCTGTGCGCCGGGAGCCGCCGCGGCCGGCCGGCGGTAACCGAGCGCGCAGGGCTCTCCTGGGAGAAGGAAGGGCGCTGGGGGAGGGGCCGCGGTGCCTGCAGGCAGAGACGGAGGCCTCCGGTGGGGTGGGGCGGCTGGGCGTCCCCTCGGCTTACTGTCCTGGGACAACCGGTCCCTCTGTCTCCGGGCCCGGGTGCAGGCAGTGGGACGTCACCCCTGTGCCAAGGACACCGAGGTGCCAGTGAGCCGCACTGCCTTGGCAGGAGGAAGCCGCCCGAGGCCGTTTGGAGGCCTGCTCCGGCAGACAGCCCTGAGCTTGGGCTTTGGGGGCGGGGTAGTGGGCGCGCAGAAGGTCTGCGGGTTGACCACTTGCGCTTGCGGGAAAAAAAGAGGCTATAGAAGGGCAGACCTGGCCCAGGCGCCTGGCGTGAGGCCGGGTCTGCGAGGCTGTAGGTCTTGGCGGCGGCCCGGACCCCACCCTCCCACTACCCACGCCCCCACCCCGCCCAGCCCGGCTGGCCAGGGGTCCTGTTGCGGGGTTGGCGGCTGCAGATGGTCCAGGGGCATGAAGGCCGCAAAAGGAGTGGCGGGCAAAAGCCTAGAGCACCCGGTATTCCCAGGCGGTCTCCCATCCAAGTACTAACCAGGCCCGACCCTGCTTAGCTTCCGAGATCAGACGAGATCTGGCGCGAGCAGGGTGGTATGGCCGTAGAGGCTGGGACTGGGCTCCCGGCACCCCAAGAGCATCCGCCCGGCCTGCGTGGAGAGCGCGCGCCAGGTTGTTGGGCCACGCCAGGTTGTTGGGCCACGACAGTGGCGAGCCACTCCCCGCCTGCCATCTCCAGCAGCGCGGCGCATCCCGCCTGCTCCCCGCCTCCTCAGGACGCCGTGGGCGTGGGCAGCGGGTTACTCTTTGCCCGCAGTGAGGCCCCTTCGGGGCACCCGTGGTTCCTCGGTGCTTCTGCCACTTCCCTGGCGGTTACAGAAGCCAGAGAGTCAGCGGTTGGGAGTGGGGGGGGGAGCAAGGAGGGACGCACAGGCTGTGTCACGGAATGGGACCGACGCACGGGGGCAGTGTTGAAGCGACAGATCCTCCACCAGTGGACGGTCACGCCCGGAGATGGGCTCCATTAAGGATGTAGAGCCCGGGGGGGTGGGCAGTCACTGTGGGACCCCGGAGCAGGCCTCCAGGGTCTGCGGAGTGCCGGTGGGGTCCGAGTCTCGCCCGGGGTCCAGCACGCGGGAGGAGAGGCTCAGACCCAGGCACCCTACTCCTGTGGGTTGTGTGCCTGCCTGCCTGCCTGCTTTTCCCCTGTGGTGGTCTCTCCTGGAGGCCCGGGGAGAGGGCCGCGCGCGTGCATGTGTGGCGCTCCCTCCCTCCGCTGCTTTGGCCGGGCTCTTTTGTGGCTGTGCGCCGGAGGCCTCCGCGGCAGGCCGACTGAAACCGAGCGCGCAGGGCTCTCCTGGGAGAAGGAAGGTCGCTGGGGGAGGGGCCGCGGTGCCTGCCGGCAGAGACGGAGGCCTCCGGTGAGGTGGGGCGGCTGGGCGTTTCCACGTCTTGCTGTCCTGGGACAACCAGTCCCTCTGTCTCTGGGCCCGGGTGCAGGCAGTGGGACGGTCACCCCTGTGCCAAGGACACCGAGGTGACAAGGAGCCGCACTGCCTTGGCAGGAGAAAGCCGCCCGAGGCCTTTGAAGGCCTGCGCCGTCAGGCAGCCCTGGGCTTGGTCTTTGGGGGCGGGGTAGTGGGCCCGGCGAAGGTCTGCGGGTTTACCGCTTGCGCTTGCGGGGAAAATAGAGGCTATAGAAGGGGCTGTGGGGGGCAGACCTGTCCCAGGCGCCTGGCGTGAGGCCGGGACTGCTAGGCTGTAGGTCTCGGCGGCGGCCCGACCCCACCCTCCCACTACCCACCCCCCCACCCCGCCCAGCCCGGCTGGCCAGGGGTCCTGTGGCAGGGTTGGCGGCTGCAGAGGGTCCAGGAGCGTGGCGGCCGCAAAAGGAGTGGCGGGCAAAAGCCTAGAGCACCCGGTATTCCCAGGCGGTCTCCCATCCAAGTACTAACCAGGCCCGACCCTGCTTAGCTTCCGAGATCAGACGAGATCGAGCGCGTGCAGGGTGGTATGGCCGTAGACGCTGGGACCGGGCTCCCGGCGCCCCAAGAGCATCCACCCGTCCTGCGTGGAGAGCGCGCGCCAGGTTGTTGGGCCACGCCAGGTAGTTGGGCCGCGACAGTGGCGAGCCTCTCCCCGCCGGCCGGCTCCAGCAGCGCGGCGCCTCCCGCCTGCTCCCCGCCTCCTCAGGACGCCGCGGGCGTGGGCAGCGGGTTACTCTTTGCCCGCAGTGAGGCCCCTTCGGGCCACCCGTGGCTCCACGGGCCCTCTGCCACTTCCCTGGCGGTGACAGAAGCCAGAGAGACAGCGGTTGCCAGTGGGGGGGGGGAGGAAGGAGGGACGCACAGGCTCTGTCACGGAATGGGACCGACGCACGGGGGCAGTGTTGAAGCGACAGCTCCTCCACCAGCGGACTGTCGTGCCCTGGGCTGGGCTCCGTTAAGGATGTAGAGCCCGGGGGGGTGGGCAGTAACCGTGGGACCCGGGGCAGGCCTCCAGTGTCTGCGGAGTGCCGGTGGGGTCCGAGTCTCGCCCGAGGTCCAGCACGCGGGAAGAGAGGCTCAGACCCAGGCACCCTACTCCTGTGGGTTGTGTGCCTGCCTGCCTGCCTGCTTTTCCCCTGTGGTGGTCTCTCCTGGAGGCCCGGGGAGAGGGCCGTGCGCGTGCAGGTGTGGCGCTCCCTCCCTCCTCTGCTTTGGCCAGGCTCTTTTGTGGCTGTGCGCCGGGGGCCGCCGCAGCCGGCCAGCGGGAACCGAGCGCGCAGGGCTATCCTGGGAGAAGGAAGGGCGCTGGGGGAGGGGCCGCGGTGCCTCCAGGCAGAGAAGGAGCACTCCGGTGGGGTGGGGCGCCTGGGCGTTTCCTCGGCTTGCTGTCCTGGGACAACCAGTCCCTCTGTCTCCGGGCCCGGGTGCAGGCAGTGGGACGGTCACCCCTGTGCCAAGGACACCGAGGTGCCAAGGAGCCGCACTGTTTTGGCAGGAGAAAACCGCCCGAGGCCGTTTGGAGGCCTGCGCCGGCAGGCAGCCCTGGGCTTGGGCTTTGGGGGCGGGGTAGTGGGCGCGGCTAAGGTCTGAGGGTTGACCGCTTGCGCTTGCGGGGAAAATAGAGGCTATAGAGGGGGCTGTGGGGGGCAGACATGGCCCAGGCGCCTGGCGTGAGGCCGGGACTGCGAGGCTGTAGGTCTCGGCGGCGGCCCGGACCCCACCCTCCCACTACCCACCCCCCCCACCCCGCCCAGCCCGGCTGGCCAGGGGTCCTGTGGCGGGGTTGGCGGCTGCAGAGAGTTCAGGGGCATGGCGGCCGCAAAAGGAGTGGCGGACAAAAGCCTAGAGCACCCGGTATTCCCAGGCGGTCTCCCATCCAAGTACTAACCAGGCCCGACACTGCTTAGCTTCCGAGATCAGACGAGATCGGGCGCGTGCAGGGTGGTATGGCCGTAGACGCTGGGACCGGGCTCCCGGCGCCCCAACACCAGCCGCCCGGCCTGCTTGGTGAGCGCGCGCCAGGTTGTTGGGACGCGCCGGCCGCGAGCACCTCCCTGCTGGACGGCTCCAGCAGCGCGGCGCCTCCCGCCTGCTCCCCGCCTCCTCAGGATGCCGCGGGCGTGGGCAGCGGGTTACTCTTTGCCCGCAGTGAGTCCCCTTCGGGGCACCCGTGGTTCCTCGGTGCTTCTGCCACTTCCCTGGCGGTGACAGAAGCCAGAGAGACAGCGGTTGGGAGTGGGGGGGGGAGCAAGGAGGGACGCACAGGCTGTGTCACGGAACGGGACCGACGCACGGGGGCAGTGTTGAAGCGACAGCTCCTCCACCGGCGGAAGGTCGCGCCCGGGGCTGGGCTCCATTAAGGATGTAGAGCCCGGGGGGGTGGGCAGTCACTGTGGGACCCCGGAGCAGGCCTCCAGGGTCTGCGGAGTGCCGGTGGGGTCCGAGTCTCGCCCGGGGTCCAGCACAGGGGAGGAGTGGCTCAGGCCCAGGCACACTACTCCTGTGGGTTGTGTGCCTGCCTTCCTGCCTGATTTTCCCCTGTGGTGGTCTCTCCTGGAGGCCCGGGGAGAGGGCCGCGCGCCTGCAGGTGTGGCGCTCCCTCCCTCCGCTGCTTTGGCCGGGCTCTTTTGTGGCTGTGCGCCAGGGGCCGCCGCGTCCGGCCGACGGGAACCTAGCGCGCAGGGCTCTCCTGGGAGAAGGAAGGGCGCTGGGGGAGTGGCCGCAGTGCCTGCAGGGGGAGACGGAGGCCTCCGGTGGGGTGGGGCGGCTGGGCGTCCCCTCGGCTTGCTGTCCTGGGACAACCAGTCCCTCTGTCTCCGGGCCCGGGTGCAGGCAGTGAAACGGTCACCCCTGTGCCAAGGACACCGTGGTTCCAAGGAGTCGCACTGCCTTGGCAGGAGAAAGCCGCCCAAGGCCGTTTGGAAGCCTGCGCTGGCAGGCAGCCCTGGGCTTGGGCTTTGGGGGCGGGGTAGTGGCGCGGCAAAGGTCTGCGGGTTGACCGCTTGCGCTTACAGAAAAAAAAGAGGCTATAGAAGGGGCTGTGGGGGGCAGACCAGTCCCAGGCGCCTGGTGTGAGGCCGGGACTGCGAGGCTGTAGGTCTAGGCGGCGGCCCGGACCCCACCCTCCCACTACCCACCCCCCCACCCCGCCCAGCCCGGCTGGCCAGGGGTCCTGTGGCGGGGTTGGCGGCTGCAGAGAGTTCAGGGGCATGGCGGCCGCAAAAGGAGTGGCGGGCAAAAGCCTAGAGCACCCGGTATTCCCAGGCGGTCTCCCATCCAAGTACTAACCAGGCCCGACCCTGCTTAGCTTCCGAGATCAGAGGAGATCGGGCGCGTGCAGGGTGGTATGGCCGTAGACGCTGAAACCGGGCTTCCGGCGCCCCAAGAGCAGCCGCCCGGCCTGCTTGGTGAGCGCTCGCCAGGTTGCTGGGCCGCGCCGGCGGCGAGCCTCTCCCCGCCTGCCGGCTCCAGCAGCGCCGCGCCTCCCGCCTGCTCCTCGCCTCCTCAGGACGCCGCGGTCGTGGGCAGCGGGTTACTCTTTGCCCGCAGTGAGGCCCGTTCGGGCCACCCGTGGCTCCACGGGCCCTCTGCCACTTCCCTGGCGGTGACAGAAGCCAGAGAGACAGCGGTTGCAAGTGGGAGGGGGGAGGAAGGAGGGACGCACAGGCTCTGTCACGGAATGGGACCGACGCACGGGGGCAGCGTTGAAGCGACAGCTCCTCCACCGGCGGAAGGTCGCGCCACGGGCTGGGCTCCGTTAACAAAGTAGAGCCGGGGGGGGGGGGGGGGGGGCGGGTAGTCACCGTGGGACCCCGGGGCAGGCCTCCAGGCTCTGCGGAGTGCCGGTGGGGTCCGAATCTCGCCCGGGGTTTGTCACGCGAAAGGAGAGGTTCTGGCCCAGGCACCTTATACCTGTGGGTTTTGGGCCTTCCTGCCTGTCTGCTTTTCCCCTGTGGTGGTCTCTCCTGGAGGCCAGGGAGACGGCCGCGCGCGTGCAGTTGTGGCACTCCCTCCCTCCGTTGCTTTGGCCGGGCTCTTTTGTGGCTGTGCGCCGGGGGCCACAGCGGCCGGCCGGCGGGAACCAAGCGCACACGGCTCTCCTGGGAGAAGGAAGGGCGCTGGGAGAGCGGCCGGGGTGCCTGCCGGTGGAGACGGAGGCCTGCGGTGGGGTGGGGCGGCTGGGCGTCCCCTCGGCTTGCTGTCCTGGGACAACCAGTCCCTCTGTCTCCGGGCCCGGGTGCAGGCAGGGGGACGGTCACCCCTCTGCCAAGGACACCGAGGTGCCAAGAGCCGCACTGCCTTGGCAGGAGAAAGCCGCCCGAGGTCATTTGGAGGCCTGCGCGGGCAGGCAGCCCTGGGCTTGGGCTTTGGGGGCGGGGTCGTGGGCGCGGCGAAGGTCTGCGCGTTGACAGCATGCGCTTGCGGGGGAAAAAAGAGGCTATAGAAGGGGCTGTGGGGGGAGACCTGGCCCAGGCGCCTGGCGTGAGGCCGGGTATGCGAGGCTGTAGGTCTCGGTGGTGGCCCGGACCCCACCCTCCCACTACCCACCCCCTCCACCCCGCCCAGCCTTGCTAGCCAGGGGTTTGTGTCGGGGTTGGCGGCTGCAGAGGGTCCAGGGGCATGGCGGCCGCAAAAGCAGTGGCGGGCAAAAGCCTAGTTCACCCGGTATTCCCAGGCGGTCTCCCATCCAAGTACTAACCAGGCTCGACCCTGCTTGACTGAGAGATCGGGCGCGTGCAGGGTGGTATGGCCGTAGACGCTGGGACCGGGCTCGCGGAGCCCCAAGAGCAGCTGCCCGGCCTTCGTGTTGAGCGCGCGCCAGGTTGTTGGGCCGCGCCGGCGTCGAGCCTCTCCCCGCCTGCCGGCTCCAGCAGCGCCTCGCCTCCCGCCTGCTCCCGGCCTCCTCAGGACGCCGCGGGCGTGGGCAGCGGGTTACTCTTTGCCCGCAGTGAGGCCCTTTCAGGCCACCCGTGGCTCCACGGGCCCTCTGCCACTTCCCTGGCGGTGACAGAAGCCAGAGAGACAGCGGTTGCGAGTGGGGGGGGGAGGAAGGAGGGACGCACAGGCTGTGTCACGGAATGGGACCGACGCACGGGGGCAGTGTTGAAGCGACAGCTCCTCCACTGGCGGACGGTCGCGCCCGGGGCTGGGCTCCGTTAAGGATGTAGAGCCCGGGGGCGGGGGGGCGGGCAGTCACCGTGAGATACTGGGGCAGGCCTCCAGGGTCTGCGGAGTGCCGGTGGGGTCCGAATCTCGCCCGGGGTTTGTCACGCGAAAGGAGAGGCTCTGGCCCAGGCACCCTACTCCTGTGGGTGTTTATTTTAAAGAACAATACGGCATTGACCTTGTTTTGTAAGTGTCCCCAGGTAAACCTATGATCGAGTTACCCAGGATATGTACAGTGATGAGTGGATGCTCTGTGTTCTTATTCATAAATGTAAAGACTGTAAAAATAATGCAGATTGTTTTCCAAAGTGGTTGTACCAATCCACATTTCCACCAGCACTGACTAGGAGTTATAATGGCTCCACGTCTTCAATAGAACTTGGTTTTTCCAGACTCTCAGTACCTGCCATTCTGGTACATACAAAAATTTAAAATTAAGGTTTAGTTTTATGCTTATTTAATTATTAACAATATTAAGGGCTTCTTATATGTTTCTGGCCAAAGTATATTCACTTTTGCTTTACGAATATATAAAACATGTATCTTTATATACTGCATCTATTTGAGTATTGTATGTATGTTTATATTTTCTATACTACACATAGTATATTACAATGTATATGCATGTTCATATTTTCTATATATTCATGTGGTATGTATACATATAATTATATAAGCACATATCCTAACATATTATGTCTATTAAAATTATATATGTATAGATATACATATACATGCCACATATATTATTGGATGATATCTTTCTCATTGATATATTGATATTTTAACTACTTTACATTTGAAATATACCAATTGCCATTTATTTACGTGATTAAAATTATCTCTCAATTTATAACTTTTTTGCTTCTTTTTGTTGTCTTTTTATGAAGTGATATTATTAGTTTTGATACATTTGAATTTTTCATTTGAATCACTTTTATATAGTGCCCTTTGAGTTTTATTTATGAAACACTTATCTCTTTTGCGAGTGTATATACATTATTTTAAAATAGTTTTAGAATTATAGACAAGTTGCGAAGATAGCATGGAGTTCCCATATACCCCACAGATAAATTCCTCTATCATTGTTATAGTACTTTATGGTACACATGTCACAATTAATGAATAAATATTGATGCATTAAGTATATTCCATACAGTATTTAGATTTCCTTTATTTTTACCAAATGTTCTTTTTCCATTCCAAGATCCTACCCAAGATGCAGTACATTTAATAATATAGTTCTTAAGCTCTTCTTGACAGTTACAGATTCTCGCATTTTTCTAATTTTAAACGACCTTCACCGATCTGGGATCTGGGAGTCTGGTTATGTGTTTAGTAGAATCACATCACTAAGATCTGTCTGATATTAGCTACATGATTACACAAAGGACACTAGTATTTGGACAACGACCACAAAGTTGTTCCCCCGTGAAGTTAATCTTCTCCGCTTTCCATATTGGTTTCTTTGGGAAAAAAGCATTATGTGTAGTCAACACCAAAGAATAATAAAGTTATTCCCCATCACCTTCAGGATAAACTATTGACATGCATTATTTGCAATGTCTCTGCATGGGAAATTTGTTATTCTCCCAGTCATCTATTTTTCATTCATTTATATTAGAATGGCTTCGTAAATATTTATTTTATACTTTAGGTTAAATCTAACACTGCTGTATTCATTTTCCTGCTTAACTTATTCCAGTTATGGTCTTTGGGAGTTTTTCGGTAGATTCTTGTCTTCCTCATCATTTCATGTGATGTGTGCTATGTGTGTGCGCGTGTGTGTTTGTGTGTGCACTTTACCATCATGTTATATAACTTCCTTAAAATTTCTTATTTTTCTTCGGTATTGTGCTTCTTTGCTTTTCTATGTAATTTTTTTAGAATCAGATTTTCAAGTGTCAAAAATAATTTCAGATTGGGATCTCATTGAAATCAGAAGATCGGGCGTGACCAGTTAGCTCAGTTGGTTAGAACGGAAAAAGAAATTAAAATCTGAAGGCCAATTTGGGGAGAACTGAAATCTAAGTTATAATTCATTAATTTTCTATAACTGTATTTATTTACATAGGTCTTTATAATGTCTTAAAATAAATTTTTATTATAATGCCTCCACAAATGGCTTGTTCATCTTTTACTAGTTGCATTTCTACATACATAACACTTTTGTGGAAATTACAAGTGTTTTGCTTTAAATTCCGTTTTTATCTCTGTTACTGATGAATATCAAGAAACACTATAAAGGGAGATTGACTTCTGGCCTGAAGTGTAAGGAATTCCACTAACCTGCTCCTACATTAGTAAAATTAATAGAGAAAAACACTATCGGGGGAATAAAAAGACCAATCGTTTAAAGCATATAGACATTATCCTAAAGAGAAATAGCCATGAAGAAACATCCCAAAAAAACTGACGAAAATGTACATGAATTATCTTTGCCAGAGCCATCAGGCAAGAGAAAGAAATAAAAGGCGTCCAAATTGGGAATGAAGAAGTTAAAACATCACTCTTTGCAGATGACATGATGCTATACATAGAAAACCCTAAAGACTCCACCAAAAAGCTGTTAGAAACAATCAATGAATAGAGTAAAGTTGCTGGCTACAAAAATCAACGTACAAAAGTCCATTGCATTCCTATATACTAACAATGAAATCTCAGAAAAAGAAATACAAAAAACAATTCCCTTTGCAATTGCAGAAAAAGAATAAAATACCGAGGAATAAATTTAACCAAGGATGTGAAGGATTTATATGCTGAAAACTATAAGACATTTTTGAAAGAAATTGAAGAAGACACAAAGAAATGGAAAGACATTCCGTGCTCATGGCTTGGAAGAATCAACATAGTTAAAATGGCCATATTACCCAAAGCAATATACAGATTTAATGCAATCCCCATCAAAATCCCAATGGCATTTTTTAAAGAAATAGAACAAAAAATCATCAGATTTGTTTGGAACCACAAAAGACCCCGAATAGCCAAAGCAATCTGAAGAAAAAAGAACAGTGCTGGAGGTATCACACTGCCTGACTTTAGCTTGTACTACAGAGCTACAATAATCAAAACAGCATGGTATTGGCAGAAAAACAGACACATGGACCAATGGAATAGAATTGAGAACCCAGAAATAAAACCACATAAATATGGACAGATAATTTTTGACAAAGAAGCTAAAAACATACAATGGAGAAAAGATAGCCTCTTCAGTAAATGGTGCTGGGAGAACTGGATAGCCACGTGCAAAAGAATGAAACTGGATTGTTATCTGTCACCATGTACCAAAATTAATTCAAAATGGATCAAAGATTTAAGCATAAGACCTGACACAATAAACTGCATAGAAGAAAACATAGGTACCAAACTTATAAACCTTGGGTTCAAAGAGCATTTTATGAATTTGACTCCAAAGGCAACGGAAGTAAAAGCTAAAATAAACAAATGGGACTATATGAAACTTAAAAGTTTCTGCACAGCAAAAGAAACCATCGACAAAATAAAGAGGCAACCGACGGAATGGGAGAAGATTTTTGCAAACAGTTCCTCCGATAAGGGTCTAATATCCAAAATATACAAGGAACTCATGAAACTCAACAACAAAAAAACAAACCACCCAATTGAAAAATGGGCAGAGGACCTGAAGAGACATTTCTCTAAAGAGGACTTACAAATGGCAAATAGACATATGAAAAAACGCTCAACATCAGTAATCATCAGAGAAATGCAAATAAAAACCACAATGAGATATCACCTCACCCCAGTCAGAATGGCTATCATCAAAAAGACAAATAGCAACAAGTGTTGGACAGGCTGTGGAGAAAAAGGAACCCTCATACACTGTTGGTGGGAATGCAGACTGGTGCAGCCACTATGGAAGGCAGTGTGGAGGTTCCTTAAAAAATTACGAATAGAATTACCATATGACCCAGCAATCCCTCTCCTGGGTATCTACCCAAAGAATCTGAAATCATTTATACATAAAGACACGTGTGCTCCAATGTTCATTGCAGCTTTGTTTACGGTGGCCAAGACATGGAAACAACCAAAATGTCCTTCGATACATGACTGGATAAAGAAGTTGTGGTATATATACACAGTGGAATACTATTCAGCGTTAAGGAAAGATGATATAGGAACATTTGTGACAACATGGATGGATCTTGAGAATATAATGCTAAGCGAAATAAGTCAGACAGAAAAAGCAGAGAACCCTATGATTTCACTGATATGTGGTATATAAACCAAAAACAAGACAAACAAATGAGAAACAAGAACTCATAGACACAGACAATAGTTTAGTGGTTACCAGAGGGTAAGGGGGGTGGGGGGAGGGAGATGAGGGTAAGGGGGATGAAATATATGGTGATGGAAGGAGAACTGACTCTGGGTGGTGAACCCACAATGGGATATATTGATGATGTAATACAGAATTGTACACCTGAAATTATGTAATTTCATTAACAATTGTCACCCCAATAAATAAATTAAAATAATTAATTAATAAAATAAAATAAAATAAAATGTACATAAATTAGATGTGAAAGTTAAGAGCCTGTGCTGTTTGAATCACGAATGTCCCCGCCTCCCCACTCCCAGCTGGGTGAGACATGTCCTCCACAGCAGACTGCTGCTGACAGGACACAGGGCCCCTCCCCTACCACAGTTCGCAGGTGAAGGGATTTCTTTCTAAAGGAGCAGGACACCAGCTTTTCTCATTCTGGCCCCCATCTGTGGCTCAGGATGTCTTAGCCAAGTGTGGGTGACAAACGGAGTCCCCTATTCCATTGAATTCTACTGTGCAGTGAGCTAAGGAGACTGGGGCCCTGGTCACCCCGGTCTTAGCTTCTGCTTCAAATCCAGAAGATGCAAGCTAATAGGTCTTCCAGATGCTACCCCACCCTCCATTGAATGTTAAGCACCGAGAGCAGGGTTTCACTCTTTCTTCACTCAGAGAAAATCTTGCAGTTGTGCCCAACCACAGATCCAGAGCAAGGGCTTAAGGGATTTTTCTTGGGGGAGAAGCAAGTCAATAAACAGCTCCTAATCTCTTCCCAACACCTGACTTCATTTGAAATTGAGTCTGAATAAAATGAAGCCTCATGAGCAGTGGAGGTTGTGATGAAAGAGCTTAATACACAGGCTGAATTGCCGGTAGTCTAGTTTGCAGAAGAGAATTGAGAAATAAGGCTGCTCGTGGGGGAACCCTCCTGGGATCAGAACAAGTATTAAACACTGCCCTCCAAAACTATTCTTTCACAAGAGTCATAATATTATAGGATTGGTTGTAAAAAATATTTGTGTCCTCAGTACATTGTTTAAAACAATTGTGCAATTAACAGTCAATTGGCGAAGTTTAAGAGCTCCGTGTGTTCATAGAATAACAAAAAGATCAGATCATATGGTACTTGTCTTTCTCTTTCTGACTTATTTCACTTAACATAATGTTGTATAATGTGATGGCTCGGTGTGAGGTCGGGGTGGTGGTGGATGGGGGGAGGGGGGTTCATGGTGTGAGGGATGTAAAAATAAAATAAAATAAAATAAAATAAAACTAAAAAAAAAAAAAGAGATCAGAAATTCCCTACCAAAACCATTGTCATCCTATGGCGACTGTAGGTACATGCAAAGCTGCACCTCCTTGGGGAGTAACAACAGAGGCTTAACAGTGGGGGAGGAAAAATAGGCTTCACGAAAGTAATGCAAACATGTACTGAACACGCAAGTAAGCCAATAACAACAACAAGCCCTGGAAGGGAGGACACTTACCTAAACTTGCTGTAATATGTAAAGTTTTCAGCTTCCAACAAAAATTACTACAAACAAATAGGAAAGTATAACCCAAACACTGGGAAAAAAATCAGACAAAACAAAAATTGCCCATGAGAATTACCAGATGTCAGATTTATCAGAAAAGTACTTAAAAATAGCCATTGTAAACATGGTCATAACGTTTATAAGGAAAATCAAAATTAAGCAAGTAAAGGAAGGTATGATGACAAGTTGCATCAACTAAAGTATATCAGTAAAAAGATAGAAATTATTTAAAACTATTACAGATGTAAATTCTGGAGTTAAAAAATACAATAACTGAAATTTTAAAAATTCACTCAAGGACCTCAACAGGAGAGCTGAACTTGAAGCAGAAAGAATATTGCAGTCCTGGAGACTGATCAATATAGATTATGCAAGTCAAAGAGCAGGAAAAAAATGGAGAAAACTGAAGAGCTTCCGAAAAATGTAAAACACTATTAAACCCACCAACATCTGCATACTGAGAGCACCAATGTGAGAGAAGAGAAAGAAACAACACAAGTATTCAAAGAAATGATGTCTGAAAACTTCTCTAATTTATGGAAAAACAATAAATTACATATCCAGAAAGCTCAATGAACTTCAAATAGAATAAACACAAAGAAGTTCACAAACAGGCACATCATAGTAAAAATGCTAAAAATCAAATGAAAGGAATATCTTACAAGCCATGAAAAAACTGGCTCATCACTTACAGGGGAAGCACAGTAAAATTAACGACAGAATCCTCAGTGTGAACATTGGCAGCCAGAAAACAGTGAGATAACAAATTTTAAGTGCTCAAAGAAAAAACTGTCAACCCAAAATCATAAATGGAGCAAAACTGTGTTCCAAAAATGAAGATAGAATAAAGGCTTTCTTTCCAAGATAAACAAAAGCTGAGAGGATTTTTGCTAGTAGACCTTCCATACAACAAATATTGAAAGAAGTTCTTTAGGTTAAAAGCAAGTAACCCCAGATGTTAAAATCCACAGGAAAAAGACAAAGGGCACCTGTCAAGGTAATAATATAACTATATAAAACAATTTAAAGGCATGCATATTTTCTCTTTTCTTCTTCTAATAGATTTGAAAAGCGATTGTATGAAATAGTAAGTCCAGGCCGCTTTTGCGGCGACTTGTTGGTCTTCCGCCTCTTGCCACCGCCCCCAACCTCCTACACCTTTGCTGGCCCTGCCTTTTCTCGGAGCGTTCCTCCCTCACCGCGGAGTCCGAGGTTTACATCGCAATTCGCATCCGGAGCGGGGCCTCGTGGCTCCGCGCGCCACTACGTCCCGAGCGCGCGGGGCCGGCGCTGCTCCGGCCTTGGAGCTCCCCGGCGGGCGGTGCGGACTTTGCGGCGGGCCCCCAGGCTGCTGGACTTTTTGAAGAATCGGGACTGTTTACTTTGTTCCCCCGTGCCCCGCCCTCCAAAAGAGGAAGATTGTCTTGGGACCCCCGCGTGGTGTTTCGAAGGGTAGCGGAGCACTAAGGTGGAAGAATACATGTTCACTTTTAGTGAACAAGAGCATGTTCCCAAACTCAATTTTGGGTCGCCCGCCTTTTACTCCAAACCATCAACAACATAATAATTTCTTCGCACTGTCACCAACTCTTTATTCACACCAGCAGCTTATAGATGCGCAGTTCAACTTTCAGAATGCAGACTTGTCTAGAGCTGTGTCATTACAGCAGTTGACGTATGGAAATGTCAGTCCAATACAGACCTCAACTTCCCCATTATTTCGAGGAAGGAAGAGATTAAGTGATGAAAAAAACCTTCCTCTTGATGGTAAACGGCAACGTTTCCATTCACCCCACCAAGAGCCAACTATAGTTAACCACATAGTGCCTTTATCAGGTGAAAGAAGATACTCAATGCCACCATTGTTTCATACACACTATGTACCAGATATAGTCAGATGTGTTCCACCTTTTCGAGAAATACCAATTTTAGAACCTAGAGAAATCACACTGCCTGAGGCCAAAGATAAGTTGAGTCAGCAGATACTGGAGTTATTTGAAGCATGTCAGCAGCAAGTGATTTAAAGAAGAAAGAACTCTGTCGAACACAGCTGCAGAGAGAAATTCAGCTGTTATTTCCACAAAGCAGACTTTTTTTGGTTGGGTCCTCTTTAAATGGATTTGGTACCCGGAGCAGTGATGGTGATTTATGCCTAGTTGTTAAAGAAGAACCAGTAAATCAGAAGACTGAAGCACGGCATATACTCACCTTAGTCCATAAACACTTCTGTACTAGACTTTCTGGCTACATTGAGAGACCTCAGCTGATTCGAGGGAAAGTGCCAATTGTGAAGTTCAGGGATAAAGTCAGTTGTGTGGAATTCGACTTGAATGTAAATAATATTGTTGGAATAAGAAACACATTCCTTCTCAGAACTTATGCATACCTTGAAAATCGAGTTCGTCCGTTAGTACTGGTGATTAAGAAGTGGGCAAGTCACCATGAGATAAATGATGCCAGTCGTGGTACTTTAAGCAGCTATAGTCTTGTATTGATGGTTTTGCACTATTTACAAACCCTACCTGAACCCATCCTTCCATCCATCCAAAAAATTTACCCAGAATCTTTTAGTCCTGCCATACATCTGCACCTTGTACATCAAGCTCCATGTAATGTTCCTCCTTACCTCTCAAAGAATGAATCAAATCTTGGGGACCTCTTACTGGGCTTTCTTAAATATTATGCTACAGAATTTGACTGGAACAGTCAAATGATTTCAGTTCGTGAAGCCAAAGCCATTCCCAGGCCTGATGGTATTGAATGGAGAAATAAATACATCTGTGTAGAAGAACCTTTCGATGGAACAAATACTGCCAGAGCTGTGCATGAAAAACAAAAGTTTGACATGATCAAGGATCAATTTTTAAAGTCATGGCACAGATTGAAAAACAAAAGAGATTTGAACAGTATACTACCTTTAAGAGCTGCTATCCTGCAAAGATGACTGGCCTCTCTTTCTTAATAAATTCTTCTGAGAAATAAAGAACAATAGTAACATCATAATGCATTTTGTTTAATCTCCATTATGGTTTCTTTTTAATTGTTCTTGTTTTCGTGTTTTATTTTTAAGAGGACATACTTATATAAAGATTGCATATTTTATTACATTTCCTAATAAAACGATTTGATTTAAAGATGTATTTTTTAAAATGTTTACATTGATGACTAGTAATATTATGGCATGAATTTTCAGACAATTAGATAAAATATATTTTGGGGAATTATCTGAACAAATAAAAGGTTTTGATATAACTTCAATTAATTTTACCACATGCTAATACGGAAGAGATGTGTGGAGTTTTGGAAAAGATCTGATTCATACATACTTAAAGTATAACCTACAGAAGATAGTTTGTTGCTTGTCTATTCTAGTAAAATGAAGACTCAAGTCAGTTACTCAGTTACTTGAAACAAAATGAAATCTTTTATTTCAATGGAATTACTGCAGGGGCATGAAATACTGGACAATTAATTGCCTTACGTCTTTACTTGACTCACCAGGATAGACTAAGTCTTTGGGTAGATGGGTCTATATTAGCATTTCATTAGCACCTCACATGCTTTTGATGTACTCTTGAAATTGCTTTAATTTTTTTGTTGGAACAGCAGTACATCTTGCACTGTAGTAATAGCACTAACTGGATTGTACAGCAGTTAGTGAATTGTTTTAACGAATCATTTCAATGTAGAAATTTTGAAAAGATTAAGTCCCCTGTGCTTTATGATAGCTTGGTGCAATATGCACTTTAGCTTTACTTTCCATTTTCATGCTTTTATTTTCCCTGTGACGTGAAGCAACAGAAACTGAAAGATCAAAGTTAAAATTATAACCCATTGATAGTATCAGATTTTTTTTCTGTGTATAAGTACAGGATTGTAATCTAAACTGGAATTTTTAGGCAGTAAGCCACTATAAAATGTTTTAGGGTAAGCCATAAAATTATTATAAATAAAAGCTGTTTGGAAAGATACCTTTTTTAGCGTTTTTTTTCCCACATGAAGAAGTAGTGGTGGCTGCTGAAAAATCTACAGTGTTTATTAAGATTGTTTGGAGGTTATGTAAATATTTGTAAATTGGTCAGTGTCTGTACATTTAAATATGAAAAGTAATCTTGGAAACAGTTTTAACTTTTTCAAAAGGACTGTGTACAATTTCTTTTAGACCTGCTGTAGCACAGTTTGTACCTCTAATGTATTTGGGTGTTTTTTTTTTTGCAGATCAATTCAAAAGCTAAGACTTTTGCTTATCTTTGACTTATAAAAGGTGCATATTTTCATTTTCTTCTTTAAGTTTAAATTTTTGTATGATGTCAAATGGAATAAAGTTTATATATGGAAAAAAAAAAAGAAATAGTACGTCCATAACGTATTGTTTGGCCTGTAACATATACAAATGTAACATGTATAATATATTTGCAGTAATAGCACAAACAACATGAGTGGGAGCAAGGCTGTATTGGCTAGGAAAATCAATATAAATGGTAAAGTAGCAAATATAACATTGTATTATTTAAAAATATGTAACATTAACAGGTATAACTTATAAAAACAATAAGAGAGAGAGACAGAGAGAGAGAGAGAGAGAGAGAGAGAGAGAGAGAGAGAGAGACAGAGAGAGAGAGAGAAGGGAATGACGTTATATAGAATCACATCTGTGAATCTCCTGGAATTTGGCTAGTATAAATCTGAAACTGATTCTGATAAGTTAAGATGTATGTGGTAATCCCTAAAGCAACCACTGGAGAAAAAAATTAGAAAAGTATAGTGAATAATCATTAAATAAATTAAAATACTACAATAAAAATATTCAGTTAATGCAAAAAAATCCATTAATGAGGAATAGAGTAAGACATGAAACATAGAAACCTAAAATAGAATGGAAGATGTTTCCAGCTATTTCAATGAAAACATTACATGTGAGTACATTAGGCAATCACTGTCATAAGACAGAGATTGTCATATTGAATTAAAATGAAAAAAGCATGCTCTATGTGCTCTTTATAGGGGACACAATTTAGATTCAAAGATACAAATAAATTTAAAATTAAAGGACGAAAGGAGATAAATCATGGAAATAGCACCTACAAGAAAACTGGAGTTTTGTCTGATATTAATATCAGATACAAATAAATTTAAAATTAAAGGACGAAAGGAGATAAAATCATGGAAATAGCACCTACAAGAAAACTGGAGTATTGTCTGATATTAATATCAGACAATATTAATATCAGACAATATAGACTTTAAAACAAAAAAAAAAGGTTACCAGAGAAAGCAACGAACATTTCATAATAATAAAAGAATCAATCCATCAGGAAGATAGAAGAATTACAATTATATAATTATATATATGAGATCTAATAGTAGAACACCAAAATACATGAAGCAATAACTGACAGAAAGGAGAGAGAACTAAACAGTTCAATAATCATAGTTGGGAACTTCAATACCTCACATTCAGTAATGGATAGATTTATGAGACTGAAGAGCAACAAGAAAATTGAAGACATAAACAACATTGTAAACCAACCAGAACCAACAGACATCTATAGATCTAACAATACATCAATAGCAGGTTAGACATTCGTTTCAGGTACCCAAGGCACATTCTCTAGGATACACCATGCGCTAGGCCATAAAACAAATGAAAATAAATTTAAAAGAAAAGAAATGAAACAAAGTATGTTTTCTGACAATATGGAATAAAAGCAGAACTAGCAGCAGAACAACACACATAAATACTAATGGGTCAAAAAATAAACCAAAAAGGAAATCCAAAAATATTTTGAAAGGAATAAAACTAAAGACAAAATAAAGAAAGTTTTTTGATGCATCTAAAGCAGTACTTAGAGGAAAATATACAGCTATAAAATATCTATATTAAGAAAAAGAAATATCTCGAGTCAATAATCTAAACTTTCAACCTCAAATGCTGAAAAGAGAGGAACAAACTAAACCTAAAGAAATTGTGAAGAAAGTAACATATATTAGGGCAGAAATTAGTGTAAGAGAGAAGAGAAAAATAATAGAGAAAAATCAATAAAACCAAAGTTGATTCTTTAAAAATGTCAGCAAAATTGATAAACATTTAGCTATATTGATCAAGAGAAAAAGAGAGAAGACTCAATTCTAGAATCATAAATATAAAAGGGGGCATTACTACTGAACTTACAGAAATACAAAGATAATAAAGGAATGCTATGAAAAAGTGTACACTAACAAATAAGGTAACTTAGATGAAATAATAATTTCTAGACAGACACAAACTAACAAAGTTGACTCAAGAAGAAATAAACAAACCGATTAAGTAAAGATATGAATAGGTAACAAAAAATGACTCATAAAGAAAGAAATGCCCAGAAGTTCTCACTACTGAATTCTACCAAAGGTTAAAGAATTAATGCCAATTCTTCACATACTATTCCAAAAGGTAGAAGAGGAAACATATCTCAACTCATCTTATGAGGCCAGTGTTACACTGATTCCAAAACAAAACACATCAAAAGAAAATATACCTAAAGGCTAATATTTCTTATGAATGTGGATGTAAAAATCCTCAGCAAAATACTAGCAAATCATATTCAGCAAAATCCAGAAAAAAGCATATTCCATGGCCATGTGAGATATCCCAGAAATACAAAGTTGATTTAAAACTCAAACATCAATTAATGTAATTGATCATATTAATTGAGTAAAATACACTATCATGATCATTGCTACAACTTCAGTAAAAGCATTTCATAAAATTCAATGCCTTTTCATGAAAAACAAAAACAAACAAAAACCAAAAACAATCAAACAACAACAACAACAACAAAAATACCTAAACCAACTAAGCATGTAAGATAATTCTCTAAATTATCAGCTAGGGGCATGGTCAGCTAGATGAAAAGAGCATCTATAGAACAGCCATAACTAGCATGATATTTATGAGTGAAAGCCTGGATACTTTCTTCCTAAGACAGTGAACCCGAAAGGATGACAACTGTGGCCAGTTCTATTCAATATTGTACTGAATATTTTATCCAGAGCAATTAGGTAAGACATGGAAATAAAAGCCATTCATATTGGAAAGACAAAAGCAATATGCCCTCTATTCACAGATTACATAACCTTGCAGTATACGACATTATAAGAATTCCGCTTAAGAACTACAGTAAGTCCTCACTTAACATCATGGGTAGGTTTTACGACTTTAAGTGAAACCACATGTAAGGAAACCAATTCTACCACAGGCTGACTGGTATAAACAAGAGGTGCCTTCCTACCACAAGTCACCCAAGTTATAAGGAAACAACTCTGACCAAGGCCCAGCTGTATTTGCATGTATAAGTCAGCAGATTTGCAGTATTCAAGATCAATATATAAAAATCAATTGCATTTCTGCATACTTCAACTCAATTTGCAACAGCATCAAAAATAATAGAATACTTAGGAATATATTTAACAAAATAAGAGCCAAACTTATTCTCTAAAAACTGCAAAACTGGTGGAAACAAATTAAAGACAATCTAATAGGGAAAATATTCCACGATTTTGGTCTGAACACTGTTAACATGGCCATATTCCTCAACCTGTGAGGTCAGCTAGGAGCATGGTCAAAGCGGCCGGGAGCAAAGTCATACCCCTCTGCCAAGTCAGACCCCTCCTCTCATGACGGAAACTGGGGCCCCTGGCATTTCCCAGAAGAGGCAGCAGACCTTGGTGCAATAAACAACTCCAGACACAGCCCCTGGGGCCCTATCTGCGCTGGGGGTGGGGGCCTGCTCATCTGCTACCTCACTCAGCCAACCCCCTCCCCCAAATCGCGTATCTGCCTCCCTCCTCTGCCCTGGGAGCCACTTCAGCGGCCCCGTCTGCGGACCGCTGCACCTCGCCCGGGAGCGCAGAATAAAGCCCTCACTTTTCTCCACCTGCCTGACTCTCTTAGCTTCACTATCGCGCAGCAAGCCTTACACAACCTAATCAACAAATTCAACAGGAATCTTTCTAAGAATCCCAGCTAATTCTTTTGGCGGAAATTGACAAGCTGATTCTAAAATCCATTCGGAATTGCAAGGGACCCAGCATAGCCAAATCAATCCTGAAAAAGAAGAATAAAGTAGGAGGACTCAAACTCCCCAATTTCAAAATTTACTATAAAACAATGGTAGCATGCCCCCCCCACACACACACACACAGTTTCACTTTCCACAGGTTCAGTTACCTGCAGTAAACCCTGGTAGCAAAACATTAAATGGAAAATCCCAGAAATTAACAATTCATAAGTTCTAAATTGCAGGCCATTCTGAGTAGTGTGATTAAATCTCATGCTGTCCCACTCCAACACATGCTGCCCAGGATGTGAACCACCCCTTTGTTCATCACACTGTATACAATACCCCCCTGTCGGTGCCTGCCAAGGCGAGGAATAGTCCCTGAAGTGGGGAGTGAGGATTGAGAAAAAAGAAGAGAGACAAAGATGGGATCGGGAGGGCAGGCAATTCTAAGTAGACTGCCGCAGTTCTAAGTAGAATGCCTCACCCCAAGTTTATTTTGGCAGCTTATATACTCTGGGCATCAAAAAGTAACAGAACTGTCTGCAATCTAATAGTTACAATGTTTGGATACACAAGGGCCTGTTTTTCGGCCAGCTCCGCACTTCCTGACCTTGTCTGGTTCTGTGTTCTCAAAGTAGCAAGTTTTGCCTTGCTGGGAGCACAGGCCACTCAAGGAAGTCAAAGGTTCAGCATTTCACAAAACAACACCTGCTAGCACGTCAGCACGGTTTCCCACACCCCCCATTACTCACTTAGCCACCTCAATTATTAGATGGACCACCATGGTATGGCAGTGCTTGTGTTCAAGTCACCCTTGTTTTACTGAATGCCCCCAAAGTGCAAGATTAGTAATGCTGGCAATTCAGATAGGCCAAAGAAAAGTGGTAAAATGCTTCCTTTAAGTGAAAAGGTGCAAGTTCTTGATTTCATAAGGGGAATAAAAGCCATATACTCAGGTAAGTAAGATCTACGGTATTAAAAAAAAATTTGTGAAATAAGATAATTTGAGATAGAGACCACATTCACATAACTTTATTACAGTATATTGTTATAATTGTAATTTATTATCAGTTGTTGTTCATCCCTTACTGTGCCTACTTTCTAAATTAAATTTTATCATAGGTATATATAATATGTGTAAGAAAAAACATTGTACATTTAGGGTTTGGCATTATCCGAAGTTTCAGGCATCAACTTGGACTGACAGTTTGATACTGGCACAAGGATATAAATATAGATTAATGGAATATAATTGACAGTACAGAAATAAACCTAAACATCTATGTCAACTATAATATGATAAGAGTGGTGAGATCATGCGATGGAAAAAGAATAGTGTCTTCAACAAATGGTGCTAGGCCTCCATAGGGGATACTATGTTAACAGAATGAAGACAGATCTTACCTCTAACTTAATCAAACTGCTTTCTCCCTGATACTGATGGGTTTGGAGTTTTGTTGTCTGTTTGTGGGGAGGCAGGGAGCTTTTTGACTACTTTTATGAACGATTCATTCATTTTTTAACTTTATCAAATGTGTATTAAAATGTATTTTTAGGAGTCCATTAAATTTATTGTGTCAATTATGTTCTTTGATTGTAAATGCCACTTGTGGATGTTTTTGTGCATATGCTAATATGTATGTCCAAGGAGTTAATGAGGTATGAAAGTTATCTTCAAATCACTCGATATATTTATGTATTTCTTAATTTATTCATGTATTTCTATCAACTTTTGATTTATATATATATTAAATATGTGTGGCAGCATAAAGGATCAGCTAGAAAAATTTTCACTTGGTTGGTGTTTATGTGACATATTTTGCTCATATTTTAATGACACATATTCTTAATTATATTTAGTTCTTTTGTAAACAGCATGTAGTTGGATTTTCCTTACTCTATTCTGTTAATGTAAATTTAGTAAATCTAGAATTCTGTGTATTTACCATTATTTTAAATAGCATTGCATTTAGACCTTTCTGTATACTCAAATTTTGAACTTATTTGTACTGTTTCTTATATTTCCTTTCTTTTCTTGTCTTCTTTTCAATTGAGCGGTTTTTCTCATTTTGTTTTCTCACATTCATTGCCTCGAATCATATACATTCTGTTTATATTCTGCAGTTGTTATGACCATGATGTCAACACGCATACTTAAACTGGATCCGTCAGGATTCAGTGACTGAAACCTAAACCACCCAAAGAATATTAAGGAGCAAAAGACATCTAATGTAAGAACTCAGTGGTTATAAAATTATTGAAAGCATTGGAGGAATATTCTCCAGAGGCTGTCACCAGAAATCTTGTGAAAATAATTCATACCATTGTGTAGTTGCTCTCCAACAATGAGAATGTCATTGTATAACATGTCACCACCACCACGACTGCAATTACCCCTGGACATGTATGAATATGGAATAAGTGAATCCATCCAATGGCCTGCAGACATAGAAAAAAGCAACAGAAAATTGAGAGTTGTGTCATCTCAAACTTTAGTCGCTGCTTCTTAGAGATAAAACACAATTTAGTATCAAGGATGCCAATTGCAAAGAACCCAAGATAGGAAGTTTTCAGATTTTCATCCTGTATGTGACGGGGAGTTCACTAGATGCAAGATGGACAGGGGACAGAGTACCAATCAATCATAGCCACTCTAACCAATTAAACTATTCAGGAACTCAAATCTTAAAAAAAATACAGCAATAACATCATCCTGCGTAATATAATTTAAACCTTGCTATTCCAAACGAAAACATGCTTAATGTCCCTCTCAAAAAAAAAAAAAGAAAAAGAGAGAGAGAGACTAAATCATCCTCAGTCACTCTGTCTTGTTGAACTTCAGTCACATTCTAAACTTGAAATATTGATGGGTTCTCGGCCTCATGGGGACTTAGTGTTCCATGACACCACTTTCTTCCTGGACCCAATGATATGCCAAAAATAGATTCTCAACTTTTCTCCTTTGCCAAAGAGGTCGAAGCTTTATTTGAACATCTTTTGTCTCTCATTGAGGTTCTCCTCAGAGCTAATGTCTGAGATTTTTCTAGGAATGTAATAGCACCTAGATATTCCTTACAGGAAAGTGTTGTACAAGACATTGAGGCAGGAAACAGTGACTTCTTTCTATCATGCAAGGTTAACCACTGATGACATTTGCATTAGTACGAATTGCTTAATATGTCAAAAAGTCACTTTTTTGAATTAGAGATTTTTTGGTTTGTTTTTTTATTCTTCATTTCATTTGTACTGAAATAAATTTGTTTTAAATATTAGAGAATAGAGTTAGTGAAATCAACACTTTCACTGAATACTGATCTCTACCGTGAAGACGGTGGCCATTTGCCACTTCAGTTCCGTGAGTCTAGTGACCATGTGACTCACTCTGGCCCCTGAGACATACCTATTTTTCAGTGAGAGCTTTTTAGAAAGTGTGTCTTTCTTTTGCTTGTCCTCCAAAAACAAGGCAGACATAGATGGCACTGCCCTCTTTTCTCTGTCATTCTGTCTTGAAAATGAATGTATATTTTGCAGCAGAAAAGTTGTCTTGTGAACAAAAGTAACAAGCGTGCAGAATAAAGCCGTTTATTCCTAAAAGCTTTGTATGGGACAATGCCCTGCGAGACCCAGTCTGGCATCTTTGATAGGCTGAATTTATGCAAATTATGTTAACTCCTAGATTTTATGTTATGTGAGGAAAAAGAATACTTGTTTTTTTAAGCTATTGCAAGTTAGATTTTCTGTTACTTAAATCGGAACACATTCTTAGCTGAACCAAAGCCTAAATAAATTCGCTTATTAGATCTGCATATGTAAATGTTTATTCTATCTTTTAAAAGCTTCTCAATAAAAGTCAAGTGTGAATTTGTGTTTAGAATCAACATCCACTTTCTCTCAATCAACTATGAATATGTTTATGTTAGTATTCCTCCCTTCTATTATGGATTGCCAGATATTAATATAGGATACATCTACATGTAAGTTTCAAGAACTCTTCTGGAATGTATTTGTCATTGATTGGCGTTACATTATTAGTTTGTTCGTAAGTTATACATTTATTATATATTTCCTTATTTTTATCTGTTGGATTTAGTAAAATGTGTTAATTTATATAAGACAAATTTAAAAAAGCTTTTAAAATAAGAAAACTTTTTTCATAATATTAAAGTATATTTGGACATCTTATTGGTTGAATGTATTTCCTAGAGGTATGTTGTACCCCTAGTACCTCAGAATGTGATCTTATTGTAAACGCAATTAGTTAAGATGAGGTTACGCTGGGACAGGGTGGGCCCTTGATTCGGTCTGAGTGGCGTCTTTATAAGAAGAAAAGAAACACTGAGAGGAAAATGCATGTGAAAACAAGGAGACACACAAAGAGAAGACAGCCATGGGGGCAGTAAGAGTTATGCTGTCATAACCAAGGAACATCTCAGGCTACCGGAAAGTAGGAGAGGAAAGGAGGGATATTCCTCTAGAAGCATTAGAGGCAACATGGCCCTGCCAACACATTGATTCAGACTTCTAGCCTCCCTAACTACAAAATAATGCATTTCTGTTGTTTTAAGGCATCCATTTTGTAGCATTTTGTTACAGCAGCCGTAGGAAACTAGCCCAGAAACCTTAGAAGGGAGAGAGTATATTTTGCCTGTAGGAGAGACGTGAATCATTGGGAACCGGGGAGGTGACTGTGGTAAGTAGCCACTAACATGGCCCCCAGTGATGCTAACCTCCTAATATAAACAGTTCCCACCATGTGATTTAGCAACTTGCTTCTAACAAAAATACTGTACAGATGATAGGATGTCACTTCTGAGGTTCGATTTTAAAGGACTTCACCTTCAATCTCGGATTTTTCCCCCTCTCTCTTGTTCTCTCAGGTTTCTTGCCCTAGGAGAACCAGGCTGCCCTTACGTGAGGCAGCCCTGGGGAGGGAGAGGCACTGAGAGACGTGCTGCGGGGGAGAAAGCCAGTCCCTAGCCGTGTGAGACGATTTGGAAGTGGATCCACCCATGCGGAACCCCAGATGAATCCTCAGTCCTGGACAGTAGTTTGAAAAATCTTCAACCAGAGTTACACAACTAATCCACACCCAGGTTCTTGAGCACAGACCCTGGGAGTTAAAAAACTTTTGTTGTTCAAACCACTAGATTTGGAGCTAATTTGTTAGATTGCAATAGAAAACTAACACGGTCAGTGACTAGAAGCTAAGCTGAAAGATGATTTCTGTTGTACACCAAAAGCAGGCAGTTGTGCTTGGCACTTCTTCGCTCCATTCGTGAGGGAGAGATTTCTAGACTAACGTTATAAGCATGAATGAGCGCATGACAGTGGACACTAGAAACATGAGATAACAACAGTTTAAGAGTCGCATGCACAGCTGGGTAGAAGATATTGCGTGCCATGCAGGTCCCACAGGAATTGTACTTGGGAATGGAGTGAACAGGGGCTGTGGAGGGCAGGCTTTGCAGTACTAGAGGAAGAACGCTCCCTGGTTCCTGCAGGAAGATGTGATTGGCTTGTGTGAATAAGTCCACAGACTGGCAGGGAAATCTACTCAGGGATAAGCAGGAACGGTGTCCGGCCCCGTGCATTGACGGGGTTGTTTGGGACCCTATCCATTGGAGCAGAATAGGGAAGAGAACTCGTTTAAGTTAAAACAATTGAGTCCCTCCCAGTTTTACTAGATATCAAAGCAGCACATAACATTAAAAATGTAACTTCAGGATTGAACACCATAAGGACCAACTATGTAATTTACAGGGTTGAGAACAAATATAAATTGTGGAGTTACTTCTCTAAAACCCATAAAAAATAGTGTCATTAAAAGTATGCATGAATCTTTGTCTTTCTTCTATGGCCTCGCTATCTTGACGTATAGTGTTTTATGTTTGCTATTTAATGTTGTTCTGAGTGAATAAAGATTCACATTTTAAACTACTAGGATGAATTTGTATTGCTCCTGGTTCATCTAAAATCATGCCGGTTTTAAATGCAAATATCAGAGCATTTAACTTTTATGCAGAACCAGCAAAATTAAACAATTGATATCTTGTGTCTGATCTTGAAGGGTGCACCCGGCAGGACAGAAGAGAAAAATCACAGGTCAGAATCCAGAGCGTTGGAAGGAGAACAAAGGATCCCTCCAGGCAAGAAGTTGACTGAAAGATCCAGGTAGAAAGGTAATTTCAAGGCCAGTGCAAACCCTCACAAACGCATTAGTCCTTCCAGCCACCAAAATGACGTTCCTCACCCCGGCTAGGGGAGGGGTGTGAGGAATGTGAGCCAGGAGTTTTCTCACGAGCCCATTGTCGCTACCCATGGTGGATGGATGGCTCCTAAGGATTTGAACCTCTGCACCAGGGCACATTAGTTATTTGAGTGGGGGTGGGTGAGAGGCTCATGGCATTCAAGAAGCTACCTCTGGATGGTTGCCCACCAGATGCAGGGTGGTGCTTCCAGCCTATGTGGAGAGAACACCAGTCCTTGCAGTGAGATGCTGTGTAATGCTGGTACCTAACTCAGCCCTCCCCACACTCGTATCCAGGACTCTGTCAGGGGTGGAGAGCAGCAGCCATCATTGTGTGTGTAAAGAAGCGAGAGAGAAGGCCAAGCAGGGTGCGGGCCCCAGGGTATGGGAGTCGGGCTGCGGCGAAGGTACTCTGGAGTCATGGCAGAGAGACGGCATGTCAGCCAAGTGTCCACATTTCCAGTTCATGTTCCATTGTCCCATCTGGCTCCCTCCTGACTTCACTTAACAAACACAAATTCAAATTTCAAGATGTCAAGGGCAGAGCATTAAAGCTCAAGCATGGGGCCCTAGGAAACGGAACTGGGAGCAGGGATGGAGTTAGCCCTGACCAAATGTCAACACGAAGGATCTGAGTCACAGGAATGCACAGCGCAGGTGAAGGACAAGGAGCAATCGGGTTGTCAAGCAGGTAAGGTGACGGCTCTGGGAAAATCAAGTATGAGAGTGGGAGGTGCAGTTAGATAATTGGCCAAAGATTAATTCCTTTATATGTTTTGATCCTGCTGATGCCGGACTTGGTATATTGAAGCAGCAAGTCATCAAAGACCACTTCCGGTAGGAGGAGGGAGACTCTGCATGTGAAAATCTAAACTGGTTGTTCATTGTGGGGTAGGTTCATTGTAACTGTATGTGCAAATATACATGAGGCCAACCAGTGGGGACCTCTCAGCCTCTGTAAAGGCCTGTGGAGAGCCAGGGTCGCCTCACAGCACCATTTTTCAGGTTGAGTGTCTATTGGATTTTTACATATATGTAACAAATCAATCAAAAGACAAAAACATTGAAAACTCAGGGCAGTGTTCTTTTAGGATGTGGTAAGGGTTTGATTACAATCTGCCTATGTTCTTTTTTTTCTTTTCCAATATTGAACTCTGTATAACGAGTACAATTGGTTTCATCACATTTAAAACAGCTGTGTCATCTGTGATCTGTTCACTTCAGACTACACTAAGCCAAAATTTCTTTTCTAATAAAATAATTATTAATATTATTATTACCACAGCATCATTGTATTTATATTGCAAGGCACAGAGAAAGCTTCAGGATGTTAAAAGACACAAAAAAGGATTCCCATTCCCACCAACAGTGTAGGAGGGTTCCTTTTTCTCCACTTGTTATTATTTGTCTTGCTGATGATAGCCAGTCTAAGAAGACTCATATTTAAAAAAGGAAAAGGGAAGTATTCCAGGAGCCTGTCCACATTTACTGTGCTGCTCTCATGATGGGTGGCTTTGAGTGTGGGTGGAGGGGCAGGGTCACCACTCCCACCTGTCATTGGGCCTCCTGCTCTTCACAGAGCATGGGAGGGGCTGTACTTGGTCTTTCCTTCCTGGAGACCTGGAGTCCCCCTCTTTCTTCTTCATCAGTCTCACTGAGCAGGGGACCAGTCACCTGAAGCCGGCCTGGCTAAATATCCAGGTTCAGTTCGCTCCTGTCAGACATTTATAGACAGTCCAGGCCAGAGACCTCACCCTCAGCCGAGAGCAGCACACAGGCCTCAGTGCCCCGTGAACCTGACCCCTGGGGAAATCAGGGCCCATGGGCACTTCTCCAGGGTGTGCGGATCCTCCTGGGTCCCACACACCCTCACCAGGTTCCCTCCTCCGTCTCTGTGACTCCCCAGCAGTCCAGTAGCCGTGTTCTCCTTGCATAGCTGGCATCAATACCTGTGCAGGCCGAGACCTGGGGCCTCGGCCTGAGTCTCAGAGGGGTGGAGTTGGCACAACGTCAGGGGATTCCATGAGGCCAAGGAACAGGAGCCCCCTTCCTGTTTCTCTTCTCCCAGCCCAGCACATATAGTGGTGGTTAATTCATCCCTGAATGTATAGATTTAGGTCTATGTTTTATGTTTACATCTAGAGACTTTTACATGAATGTATTTATTTACTACGATTTCCTTTCAAATATTTTATATAAATAAAACACATCCATAGAAAAGCATACCAAACCTGTTAGAACTTAATGAATTATTACACCCGGTCACTTCAGTGACCCTAAGCAAGTCACGCCATCTCTCCCATCAGCCTCACTTAGTGTTCCTTCAAAAAAGTAACCTCAAATTTAATACTTACCACATGTCCTTATGCCATTATCTTTCTAGGAATTTTATTTTCTGACGTTTTTCATTCTCCTGGAAGGGGGTTCCGGCAAACAATAATATTATCTGGGGTCGTTCATGCAGGCGTGGCCGTCAGTGCCTTCCATACCCATGAGCTCCTCTAACTGAGTACAAGATCCTGGCTCACTGTTCTTCACTAACTATAACGTTCCATTGTCTTCTTGTACCAATTAGTACAAGATGGTGGATGAGATTCTAATTTTATTTCCCTTACAGTTCACTGGCTTTTTTCCCGCTAGATGACCAACAAGCATTTCTGTCTTGAAAGCCCAATAATTGCAGGGGCATATGCCCCGTCATCAGCAAGTCCAAGTCTTCGTTTCCTCCTCCGGTTTCTGTCTATGGGTGCGCATACACACAGGCACACGTTGTTTTCAAGCAGAGACAATCAAAATTCTTCCTTTAGAACAACACCATATTACTTTCTTCCCACCTCTGCTCATTTGGGTAATCCTTAGAGAAACTATGGCACCGTGTATGTTAATGCAGGTTTTATACCTCATTAGTGACCCGTTGCCACCCATTTTATTTTTTATTTCTAGAAATTAGCCCTGAATCAGCAATGATTTGGACTACAGCCTTTCACACCGTGAAGGGTATCCACTTTGTTTGAAATATGCAATACTTTCATCGTTATCCTAAAATTGTCTCTTGTTCCAAATTTGGGGGTCTGATACATACCTTGCTGTAGCAAGTGTGCATGGCCACATTGTAAGATTGTGATTAGGTGTTGCATTAAGAGACAAAACACAACTTGACCTCTAGAGTTTTGAGTTAGGTAAAATTCATTTGGAAAGGCATCAATTATATATATTCACCCAACCCACTGGTAAAATATAGTGATTCGTTTTTCTGAATTACTCTGTGAATAGCCACTCTTGAAAACGCAGAATGTCAGGAAAGTGTTCAGAGAATTGGCAGAGATGGAGACGTGAATAAGTATATAGATTTAGTTGCATGCAGAGAAAAATAAGGAATATGCATAAAGAATGAGGCAAGGATTTATATAATTTCATAGTTATATGCTTAGACAGAAAGATGACTTTAAAACTGAGTTCCTATCACTTCTGCTTTTTATGTGGAACTGATTTCAAGCTGTTCTTTCTAGAAAGTCTGGAGTCTCAGGAATAGTGAAAATGGTTGAGAGTCATATATCAAACATGAATGGAATTAATTGTGATTATCAACATGTTGGCCTTGTTCGTGTTCACCCTGTAATTTCCACTATCAAATATTTTAGGTGGGCAGGTCATTTTTCTCGTGTAACCTATTTCCATGACATGCATAATAATGAGGGGATTCAGTGTTTGAAACCAAACATGCACTCTTAAATGCCACATGTGTTCATGTCAACACACACTAGTCTAGAAAGCAGAAGTTGGGCCCCTGTGCTAGTGTAGACAGTGGTCTCCCTGAAAGTTCTATGAGGACGGGTCACCATGGTAACATGATGATGCCCAACTGCCTTCCCTTCCAACTGTCACTCTGTGTACTGAGAGGAAAGAGGTGAGACCTTCTTAGGCTCTCACACCTCAGATCCTAGCGATGGGAAATCTCAACTGCTGTGGAGGTACGTTTCCACTGATCGCCTGAATGCTGCTCCTTCAGCAGGCTGCTCACCTTTGACTGCAAATATTTTCCTCATTTTGTTAAGTCCTTTCCACCATTCCCAATTTGTCTGTGGAGTGATAAATTCATCTGTAGTTTACTTGTATCACTTAATTTGCATTTCTGATTCTTCCAACCAGAGGGCTGACATTTATTTTCCTAAACTTAGAAAAGTGGAGCATTTCCTAGTGCCAGTTTTGCACTCGTTCTTCAAGGGAATAGATCAAGCGCAGGCACAGACATGCCCCTTTCACTGGGTCGGGGTCAGGGCAACTTCTCTGACTGTAGTTGTAAAATCCAACACCTGACATCAGCAGTCTTAGTCCAGAGGTTTTAAGAATAGAAGGACACAACATGGTGGGAATCCATGGGTTGAAGTGCACAGGGGACGTGTCTGTGTGGGTTCTCCCTGGGAGGTCAGTGCGACATGCCCTTGCCTCGAGTGGGTGCAAAGAACTAGGATTACGAGGGTCTGGGTAGTTCTCAGGGAGGGTCACTGGCTATGACTAAGTAAGAGTCCCTCTCAGAGGAACGGGACTCTGCCCCCTGCTTCTTCCGGGTCGGGTGGGATGAGGCGGTTGTAGAGGCTGTGATGTAGTGAGGGGGTCCCTGGGCGGGAAGGGGACACTCAGAGCTGGTGCTGCCTCTTCTCGCTCTAAGTCAGGCCCGAGTTCAGGCTGCGCAGACGAGTGCTCACATCAGTAGTCTGCACACAGTGGAGGTCTGAGCCGTAATTCATTGAACTACCTACCAAAGCACCAGCACAGACGGCTACTTTCCTGGGTCATGTGCATGAACTGCTCATCCAGAGTAGGTCACTTAAAGGGAAGCTAGTTTTTGGCCAAGTGGTCACATGGCCGTCGACCCAGAATGTTCTGAGCTGGCTTGGGAGGCGCACAGACCTCTGGCCCCTCAGCGTGGTCACTGATCATGGGGAAAGCTTTGTGTGGAACACTGATAGTGTGAAGACACTGAGGAAGGATGGCCCAACGTGCGGACTTTCCCTGGTCCTTCAGAGGGGCTTTGTTTCAGGGAAACTGCTGTATCTGTGTCAGGGCTCAAATGGGGAAGGCAGGGCTGTGTGATGAATGTGGACTGTGCGTAGTTCTGTCACCTCGTCCAGGACATCAGCTGCCTCCCACTGAAACTTTAGGCAGGAGGAAGGGAGGGTTGGTGTGGTTCAGGAGTCCAGGATCTCAGGTGACTCAGGGGGTGTGATTTCTGTGCTCTGGACACCAACCACTACTTCCAGATCCCACACACAGCAGTGTTGCGAGTCTGGGTGACCCACTGAATCTCTAAATGCTTGTGCCGTTTGCCGTAAAATATGGGTCAAAGCCCTGCTTTGCCTCTCCTCACGTAGGGCAGCTGTTGTCATCACAGGAGATGATAACGGATACTGTCTGTGAGCTATGAAGCATCACGCCCTTGTAAAGGAAGAGAAGTCACCTCCCTCCCTCCCTTGCTGTGGAGCCATCCATATCCCCTCTCTCCATTTAACCACACCATGGGTCTATCTAGCTCAGTCTTGCTGGCATTCAATGAGTACACACTCTGAGTACTTACATTCCACCAGCTATTTGTTTTTCTGGAAAATTTGCCAGTATTGTGTTTAGCCTCATTACAGAATACCAATAAGGAGGTCGTCCTCACATTCCCGCATCTCAGAACAGACCCTGATGGCCAGAGGGGTCTCCGTAACTTTCCTTGAGTGGTGCGGCTTCTAAATGGGATTGGAGCCCAAGCTACAAGACTGTTCACTGGGCTTTGCTGTGTGTCTAGAATGTCTCATCTAAACAAAGGTGTTTGCCAACATAATCTACCTGTTGGTGATATGAGGCGTACCCCAAACTGCACAATGTTCCTAGGTCCAACTTTGCTTCAGGAGGGCCATCTGGGCAGCTGGTGACTAAGACACCAATAGTTGGAAGTGTGAGTAAATTATTTCTAATGTCCCTATCGTCTGTGGCCAGAAAGAAGTCAGTGATTCTCTCTCTTGTCATGCATTTCCCAGGATGTTGCGGCCAGGATGAGGACAGGCGTCCCCTGAAGAGGAGAATATCAGGTGCCTTCAGGAGGATGAGGTCCGGGAGACGAAACATCCGTCCAGCCCGAAGGGTCCATGCCTTAGAGGACCCAGAGGAAGGTACTGTAAAAATATGCTTATTAAGTGAATTCAAGAGGAATTATTCAGTGTCCCATTTTTTATGAGGAAACTATACAGATGTTAATTCGCATTATTTTTTCTGTGCGCAAATTGAGATGCTGTGATTTAATCGGTACGTTTGTAACTCTAAAAGTATAGATGCATTGACAACTCAAAATTTGATGTACTGGGCAGGACTCCGTCCTATTGCAGGTGGCCCCTAGTGTAGCTCCACACCACAACCAGTTCTGGAGGAATGTGAGTTAAGAGTTGCCTCCAGTTAGTGTTGGGGACAAATCACTGTGACTTTCTGATAGATATCTAACAGTTCACTTGCCAGACTCTTGCTAAGAATACACAATGCCATTTTCATGTCGGAAATCTACCTCCCATTACTCATGCCATCTATGATTATCGCATGTAGGCAAGAAACATTGTACATTGAAAAAGAACCAAGAGGTCATCATCAGGACGCAGCACCTGGGTGGCACCGAATCCCCTTCCTGTGAGGACGAGAGAGGTTGTGCATTGCAAGGCAGGGAAAGAGAAAATCATTGAAGTGACAAGGCATGGCCACTCGTATCCCTCTAGAACACTCGGGGAGAAAATTGGTCATGGTTTCTTTGGAAGGGCTTTGGGAAAAATCAAGTCAACGGATGAATTTTAAGGATACGTACACACACACACATATATATATATATATATATATATATATATATATATATATATATATATATATATATATGTTGAGACAAATTAAGTTTGAGTGTTGTTTGTAGCAGGACTACTCTGATTAAGACATATTTTAGGAAAATTTGATTATCATTTAGGTTTCAGTCTTTTGCCTACAAGCCGAAAAGAATAAGACAGCTTGAATATAAAATGTCACTTGTTTACCCCTGGAACTTCCTACTAGGGAAAAGTTTATCCTAGCAGTCTCCTTCAATCTCCATGATAGTTTACGCCTTGTGCTGAAGGGAACCCTGATGTAGGATGACATGTTAACACGATTATCACCAACAGCTGGGCCTCAAGACTTAATCAAGAGCCACCGAGTGGGATAGATGTGTTAGTAAGCTCTGAGAGCTTTTCCAGGACATAACGATGACAACAATTCAGAGTAGCAGAGGAGGACACGGGCAAGGCACCTAGGTCACGTGGTGCTCAGGTGGAGGTTTCAAGGTCAGGAGAAGGAGTATGACATGTATCCCTGTGTCCAGCCTTGCCCACACTTGAGATGTTGTTTTGCTGTTTCTTGGATGGGGATTCGATAGGACACTATCATGTTGCTGGAGCAAACACTTTATCAACATCTTCTTTACAACCCGGAGAGTGGAGCTCCCTCCTGTTCTGTGGTCTTCATTATCTGCCTGTGGCACAACCAGACCCTTTGTACTTTACTGACTCCTTCCTTCACGACTTTCTGTTTTGATTGCTTCTTTCATTCTATGTGATTCCTTCTACCTCACTTTCCCTATCCCACTCTCTCACTCTCATTCTTTTTATTCTTTCTTTAGTTTGTTTCCTTTTTGTCCTTTTTCACTTATTTTTTTTTAATGTGCTTTACATACTCAACATGAAGTCCAACCTCTGAACGTTCCGAAGTATATACTACAGTAGAGTTCCCTATATGTACATAGTTGTACAGGCCATCTCTACATGTTCTTCATCTCTCATTGCCGAAACTGTACACCCATTCACAGTAACTCCATATACCCACCCCACTCTCGGCAAGGACATTGTACGTTCTGTTTCTATGAGTTGGACTAGTTTACATACTCATTTCAATGGAATCATAAAGTATTTCAATTTGTTTATTTCTGAGAATGGCTTGTCTCACATAGAATAGGTTGATTCAAGATGCTTCCAATGGCAGGATTCCCTTCTTTTTCAAGGTGAATTACATTGCATTAAATGTATTTTCGTTATGCTTTGCTCTGTCCATTGACAGTAGGGCTGGTTCTTGATATGGGTTTTTATGAGCAAAGCAGCAGTGATCAGGGCCATGCAGTTACCTCCTGGAGATCCTGATTTCAATTGCTTGGGATGGATAAACAGAAGTGCGATTAGTGCATCTATTTGCAATATTTTGAGGAACTTCAATACTGTTTCCACAATGGGTTCACATTTAATATTCCCATTTGATTTTCATAGTGGGAAGGCATGGGTTGAGGTACACAGGGTCCCTGTGTCTCCGGGTGCCTTCTGGCCTGAAGAGTGGTAGCCGCGACCCAGTCGATGAGTGGGTGGGATGAACATGGATGAAAGATTAGGAGGGTCTGGGGTCAGGTCACAAGCTGTGACTAATGAAGTGTCTCTCTCAGTGGACATGGGGAATTGTTTCTTGCCTCTTAGTTCTGGAGGGATGAAGGGGCAGTTGGATCCTGTGTTGAGGTGAGGGAAGTCTTCGGCAGGGATGTGGACACTCAGAACCCATGCAGTCACTGCACGTGCAGAAGGGTGCTCACATCAGTCGTCAGCAGACAGTGGAGGTTTGGCCTTAATACATTGAATTATGAATTACCAATGCACCAGGGCAGAAGGCCGCTTTCCCGGGTCAGGTACATGAATTGCTCATCAGAGTAGGTGAATTAAACGGAAGCTATTTTTGGCAAAGCCGTCATATGGGAGTTGGTTCTCATATGGCAGAATGTTCTTTATTGGCGTGGGAGGCCCTCAGACTGCTCGTCACTCAGGGTGGTTTTCTGGTGAGGGGACACAGGGTGAGAAATAGCTGAGTGTGTGACGTCATTAGGGGCAGAGAGCCACCATTGTGTTCTCCCCTTGACTTTCAGAGGGTCTTGGTGTGGAGAAAATTGTTGTATTTGGGTCATGGACTGAAACGTGGAAGGCGGGGCTGTGTTGTGGATTTGGACTCCTCATGGCTGCACCACCTGCTCCCGGGCATCATCTCTCCCTTGCAGAAACCTTGGGGCATGGAGACTTGAAGGTTGATGTTGTTCAGGGGTCCCAGGCATGATCTCAGTTGTCTCAGGGTCTCTGATCACTATGCCCAGGACATCAACCAAATAGTGGTACCCGATCTATCACATAGCAGTGTTGTGAGTCAGGGACAGTTGCTTACTCACGCGAGGTTTCTACGCCCTCCAGTGTAAAATATGGGTCACGACCCTAACTTGCCTCCCTTGAGGTGGCGCTGGTGTGGGCATCGCAAGAGATGATAACACATACTCTCCATGAGCTGTAAAGCATCACACCCAGATAGAGGGTGAAAAGTCACCTCCCATGTGCCCTTTCAGTGGAGCCATCCAAGTATCCTATCTGAACTTAACCTCTACAAGTGTCTAGCTCATTCTTGCAGCCATTCAATGATTGGAAAGTCAGAGCAATTACACAACACCAGTCTTTTATTTGCCTGGAGGCTTCACCGGTATTTAATTTTGTTTAGACTCATCACATAATACTAACAAGGAGGTCCTCTTCACATTTTCTCACTTCAAAATGGGGCACTGAGTCCAAGTGCGGTCTCCATATCTTTCAGATACGTGCAACTTCTGTAAACGATTGGAACTCAGTGTACTAGGCGTAGTCTCTGTGTTTTGTTACGTTTCTATAATGCCTCAGCTCATTCAAGATTTTTCCTACAAAACCTGTGTGTTGGGGATTTGGTTGCTCAGCAAACTACAAGATATATCTAGGTCCATCTTTAAGTCTACTGGGTCACATGCTCAGCTAGCTGGTGAATGAAGGGAACAATAGTTGGTAGTGTGAATAAATTATTCCTAATGTACCTATGGTCTCCTGCCACTAAGATATCACAGGCTCTATCTATTGTTGTGTATTTCTCAGGAAGTAGCAGCCATGCTGAGGGAAGTTGTCTTCCCATAAACAGAACCCACTCATCAGTTTCCAGCCAGAGATGGGAAAGAAGAGTGCGTGAGCAGCCACGCCTCAAGTACTACCCTGACAGGGACCCTTCAGAAGGTATTGCGGATCTATGCTCATTAGGTTAATTCAGAATTAAGAATTTTGTGTCCCAGTTTTAACAGAAAACTATAAAAATGCTAAGCCACGTTCTTCTTTTATGCCTACAAATTTAAGTATCTTCACGAAATTAGTACTGCTGTAACTATGAAGTCAAGATGCATTGACAACTCAAAATATCGTTCACGTTGAATAGTAAACAATGTCCTGAGCTAATGCTCACATTAGCTGAGTGTTTACCTTTTGCTGAATAGATCCCTCCGGAATACAATGTCTCCAGGTTTGGAAACATGGATACACCTTGTTGAGAACAGGTTGGGATTCACAAAGGAGTTGACAAGACGATACACAACGTTCCCACAGCCCACCAAGCCAGTCATTGCAATGACATCAATGTCTTATTGATTAAAATGTGCACAGTTCATGTTAAGGTTTACGTCTGCTGCGGTGACATTCTATAAGTTGGGCGAAGATCATAACATTAGGTGTCACTGTGGGAGGATCCCAGGATATCAGCACACGGATGTCATAGCGACATGCTTCACAACAGCCAACAGTTGCAAACTTTTCCAAAGTCCATCAAGTGATGAGTGGATAAATACAGTCTGATATATATACCCAGAGTGGACTGTCGTTCAGTCGTGAACGGGAATTGAACTTTGAAATATGCTGCAACATGAAAGGACATTTAAAAAATATTGTGCTTAGTAACACCAGGCAGACACAGAAAGACAAATAATGTGTGATTCCACTTACATGAGGTCCCTGCAACAGGCAGATTCACAGTTGAGAGACAAGGAGAGATAACAATGGTTGGAAGGAGGGAGAAAGTAGAGTGATTTGTTAAAGGGAACTGAGGTGGATATGATGAAAAAGATTGGATCTAGATAGTAGTGACGAGTCCGTAGCGTTGTACATATAATCCATGCTCCAGACCTATATAGTCACAAATTATGAAAAGCAGCGTAAATAGCATTTCTTTCTCATCACTGTCAAAAAGTTAAGAAAATCCAATAATAGAGATGATGAAGAGAGGACAGCATATATGAATTCATGGAAAACTGAAATGGTCTTGTAACATTTCAGGAAAAAGGATGACTGTGTTGTGTTTTAAAATGCGCAGAAAAATTCATAAAAATCTCTCACTGAAACACAACATGCATTTATTTGTCTACCGGTTTTAAGAGTATTTCAAATTAATTACATTCTATTTAGCTAGACACCAAAGACCCCATGTTTCACTTCTATCCTCGCCTCTCCTTGGCCTTGCTTCTTCCACCAAGGAGTTCAGCACGGCACATGTTCAGCTCGTAGTTATGAAAAACCCATAGCCACACAGTCTCTCTCACGTCCACATCAAGCTCATCTCCCTGAGTAGGTTTAAGTAGTATAACTGATGACACATTTACTCTGTGTTCTTGTAGTTCTCCCCGACATCCCAGAGGAAGATGAACTTCCTGATGATTGCAATGAGGACATCAAACCTATCACGGTAAGCTTGTTTTCCACCCTCTGAGACAGAAATCCTCTTTAATACTCTCAATCAAACTAAGATTGAAAACGTTGGCATGTCCATTCCAAAATAATACAGACAATCTTCTGGCTGAGGAGAATGTTGAGTGTGAATTTGTTACCAACTGATACTTGTTTTGAATATGCACTCAACGATGGCAGCATTAGTAACAGAATATATGGGAGTGACCTTTTTCCTATGTAGCATTTTTGTTTGTTTGTTTGTTTGCTTTGGAATACAACTGTGTAACTGGCAACCCAATATGCCTGTGTGAGATACTTCCTGCAGCAAAAGTTCATGGCTTTTGACATGAGTACTTTTGCTTGATTTCTTGTTTTGAGTCCCTTGAGCCACCACTGTTCCCATTGGTTTTCTATTGTTATTAAGGAAACCAAAGACCTGTGCAAACACAACCCACATGATCTGATCCTTGTCATATTTTCTATCATTTCAGGACAGTCCAGTGGACACAGTCTGTGGTACGTATTCTAGAATTCCTCATTTGGTGACAAAAAGTGGAGAACATGACAAAATAGGGGCTTTCTTGCTGGCTTTAAAATGCTGAGGCACTGTAATGTCAGCTTTTTGGTGGCCATGAGAACTGGGGATACGATGATAGAAACTGGCCTCTAGGTACTGAAGTGTTTCCAAGTTGTCCAGTTCCACTTTGGTTGTCCAATGTGCGGTTGTGGGAGTGACTGTCTCTATGTGTTTCCATGAGAGTTATAGTTTTTTTTTTGTTTGTTTGTTTGTTTGTTTTTTGTTTTTTTTTTTTTTGTGTGTGTGTGTGTGTGTCTGGTAAAATTTTTGTGGGATGAGTGTTTCCTGAGATTAATATTCGTGTAAATTCCACAACTGTTGGTGCTCACTTTCTCAATAAAAATTTCCATTTCACTAGCCATTGTCACCCCAATAAACTTTAATTTAAAAAAAGAGAGCTCACACAAATACATTCCTATCTCATGGCATCATGAGCGGATACCTATGGGTGTATGTATTCATCACAATAAGATAAATGTGTGCACCCACTGTATGCCATGTAGATGGCAATTAACCTAGAAAAACCCATCGCCACACAGGACAGTGCCCGCTGGGTTCTAAAGTGACAAACTCGGATCAGAACTCCTATCCCTGTGTCAATGCCAGTTTCATTCAATTATGACTGTCACCTTTTAGTACCTCTGTGGCATTTCGAATGCACATGATGTGTCACTGCTGGCACTTCCTTCACACACAACACATTTCTCTCAAATGCTTGAGATTGACTCCTCCGCGAAACACAGCTGAGTACTGGGCAGGACTCCGTCCTATTGCAGGTGGCCCCTAGTGTAGCTCCACACCACAACCAGTTCTGGAGGAATGTGAGTTAGGAGTTGCCTCCAGTTAGTGTTGGGGACAGTTCACTGTGACTTTCTGATAGATATCTAACAGTTCACTTGCCAGACTCTTGCTAAGAATACACAATGCCATTTTCATGTCGAAAATCTACCTCCCATTACTCATGCCATCTATGATTATAGCATGGAGGCAAGAAACATTGTACATTGAAAGGGAACAAAGACGTCATCATCAGGACGCAGCACCTGGGTGGCACCGAATCCCCTTCCTGTGAGGATGAGAGAGGTTGTGCATTGTAAGTCAGGGAAAGAGAAAATCATTGAAGTGACAAGGCATGGCCACTCGTATCCCTCTAGAACACTCGGGGAGAAAATTGGTCATGGTTTCTTTGGAAGGGCTTTGGAAAAAATCAAGTCAACGGATGTACTTTAAGGCAATATATATATAAACTAATTTTGAGTGTTGTTTGGAGCAGGACTACTCTGATTAAGATGTATTTTAGGAAAATTTGATTATCATTTAGGTTTCAATATTTTGACTACAAGCCGAAAAGAATGAGACAGCTTGAATATAAAATGTCACTTGTTTACCCCTGGAACTTCCTACTAGGGAAAAGTTTATCCTAGCAGTCTCCTTCAATCTCCATGATAGTTTACCCCTTGTGCTGAAGGGAACCCTGATGTGTAGGGTGACATGTTAAAACGATTATCACCAACAGCTGGGCTTCAAGAGTTAATCAAGTGCCACCGAGTGGGATAGATGTGTTAGTAAGCTCTGAGAGCTTTTCCAGGACATAACGATGACAACAATTCAGAGTAGCAGAGGGAGACACAGGCAAGGCACCCAGGTCACGTGGTGCTCAGGTGGAGGTTTCAAGGTCAGGAGAAGGAGTATGACATGTATCCCTGTGTCCAGCCTTGCCCACACTTGAGATGTTGTTTTGCTGTTTCTTGGATGGGGATTCGATAGGACACTATCATGTTGCTGGAGCAAACACTGTATCAACATCTTCTTTACAACCCGGAGAGTGGAGCTCCCTCCTGTTCTGTGGTCCTCATTATCTGCCTGTGGCACAACCAGACCCTTTGTACTTTACTGACTCCTTCCTTCATGACTTTCTGTTTTGATTGCTTCTTTCATTCTATGTGATTCCTTCTACCTCACTTTCCCTACCCCACTCTCTCACTCTCACTCTTTTTATTCTTTCTTTAGTTTGTTTCCTTTTTATCCTTTTTCACTTATTTTTTTTAATGTGCTTTACATACTCAACATGAAGTCCAACCTCTGAACGTTTTAAGTATATAGTACAGTAGAGTTCCCTAGATGTACATAGTTGTACAGGCCATCTCTACATGTTCTTCATCTCTCATTGCCGAAACTGTACACCCATTCACAGTAACTCCATATACCCACCCCACTCTCGGCAAGGACATTGTACGTTCTGTTTCTATGAGTTGGACTAGTTTACATACTCATTTCAATGGAATCATAAAGTATTTCACTTTGTTTATTTCTGAGAATGGCTTGTCTCACATAGAATAGGTTGATTCAAGATGCTTCAAATGGCAGGATTCCCTTCTTTCTCAAGGTGAATAATATTGCATTAAATGTATTTTCGTTATGCTTTCCTCTGTCCATTGACAGTAGGGCTGGTTCTTGATATGGGTTTTTATGAGCAAAGCAGCAGTGATCAGGGCCATGCAGTTACCTCCTGGAGATCCTGATTTCAATTGCTTGGGATGGATAAACAGAAGTGCGATTAGTGCATCTATTTGCAATATTTTGAGGAACTTCAATACTGTTTCCACAGTGGGTTCACATTTAATATTCCCATTTGACTTTCATAGTGGGAAGGCATGGGTTGAGGTACACAGGGTCCCTGTGTCTCCGGGTGCCTTCTGGCCTGGAGAGTGGTAGCCGCGACCCAGTCGATGAGTGGGTGGGATGAACATGGATGAAAGATTAGGAGGGTCTGGGGTCAGGTCACAAGCTGTGACTAATGAAGTGTCTCTCTCAGAGGACATGGGGAATTGTTTCTTGCCTCTTAGCTCTGGAGGGATGAAGGGGCAGTTGGATCCTGTGTTGAGGTGAGGGAAGTCTTCGGCAGGGATGTGGACACTCAGAACCCATGCAGTCACTGCACGTGCAGAAGGGTGCTCACATCAGTCGTCAGCAGACAGTGGAGGTTTGGCCTTAATACATTGAATTATGAATTACCAATGCACCAGGGCAGAAGGCCGCTTTCCCGGGTCAGGTACATGAATTGCTCATCAGAGTAGGTGAATTAAACGGAAGCTATTTTTGGCAAAGCCGTCATATGGGAGTTGGTTCTCATATGGCAGAATGTTCTTTATTGGCGTGGGAGGCCCTCAGACTGCTCGTCACTCAGGGTGGTTTTCTGGTGAGGGGACACAGGGTGAGAAATAGCTGAGTGTGTGACGTCATTAGGGGCAGAGAGCCACCATTGTGTTCTCCCCTTGACTTTCAGAGGGTCTTGGTGTGGAGAAAATTGTTGTATTTGGGTCATGGACTGAAACGTGGAAGGCGGGGCTGTGTTGTGGATTTGGACTCCTCATGGCTGCACCACCTGCTCCCGGGCATCATCTCTCCCTTGCAGAAACCTTGGGGCATGGAGACTTGAAGGTTGATGTTGTTCAGGGGTCCCAGGCATGATCTCAGTTGTCTCAGGGTCTCTGATCACTATGCCCAGGACATCAACCAAATAGTGGTACCCGATCTATCACATAGCAGTGTTGTGAGTCAGGGACAGTTGCTTACTCACGCGAGGTTTCTACGCCCTCCAGTGTAAAATATGGGTCACGACCCTAACTTGCCTCCCTTGAGGTGGCGCTGGTGTGGGCATCGCAAGAGATGATAACAGATACTCTCCATGAGCTGTAAAGCATCACACCCAGATAGAGGGTGAAAAGTCACCTCCCATGTGCCCTTTCAGTGGAGCCATCCAAGTATCCTATCTGAACTTAACCTCTACAAGTGTCTAGCTCATTCTTGCAGCCATTCAATGATTGGAAAGTCAGAGCAATTACACAACACCAGTCTTTTATTTGCCTGGAGGCTTCACCGGTATTTAATTTTGTTTAGACTCATCACATAATACTAACAAGGAGGTCCTCTTCACATTTTCTCACTTCAAAATGGGGCACTGAGTCCAAGTGCGGTCTCCATATCTTTCAGATACGTGCAACTTCTGTAAACGATTGGAACTCAGTGTACTAGGCGTAGTCTCTGTGTTTTGTTACGTTTCTATAATGCCTCAGCTCATTCAAGATTTTTCCTACAAAACCTGTGTGTTGGGGATTTGGTTGCTCAGCAAACTACAAGATATATCTAGGTCCATCTTTAAGTCTACTGGGTCACATGCTCAGCTAGCTGGTGAATGAAGGGAACAATAGTTGGTAGTGTGAATAAATTATTCCTAATGTACCTATGGTCTCCTGCCACTAAGATATCACAGGCTCTATCTATTGTTGTGTATTTCTCAGGAAGTAGCAGCCATGCTGAGGGAAGTTGTCTTCCCATAAACAGAACCCACTCATCAGTTTCCAGCCAGAGATGGGAAAGAAGAGTGCGTGAGCAGCCACGCCTCAAGTACTACCCTGACAGGGACCCTTCAGAAGGTATTGCGGATCTATGCTCATTAGGTTAATTCAGAATTAAGAATTTTGTGTCCCAGTTTTAACAGAAAACTATAAAAATGCTAAGCCACGTTCTTCTTTTATGCCTACAAATTTAAGTATCTTCACGAAATTAGTACTGCTGTAACTATGAAGTCAAGATGCATTGACAACTCAAAATATCGTTCACGTTGAATAGTAAACAATGTCCTGAGCTAATGCTCACATTAGCTGAGTGTTTACCTTTTGCTGAATAGATCCCTCCGGAATACAATGTCTCCAGGTTTGGAAACATGGATACACCTTGTTGAGAACAGGTTGGGATTCACAAAGGAGTTGACAAGACGATACACAACGTTCCCACAGCCCACCAAGCCAGTCATTGCAATGACATCAATGTCTTATTGATTAAAATGTGCACAGTTCATGTTAAGGTTTACGTCTGCTGCGGTGACATTCTATAAGTTGGGCGAAGATCATAACATTAGGTGTCACTGTGGGAGGATCCCAGGATATCAGCACACGGATGTCATAGCGACATGCTTCACAACAGCCAACAGTTGCAAACTTTTCCAAAGTCCATCAAGTGATGAGTGGATAAATACAGTCTGATATATATACCCAGAGTGGACTGTCGTTCAGTCGTGAACGGGAATTGAACTTTGAAATATGCTGCAACATGAAAGGACATTTAAAAAATATTGTGCTTAGTAACACCAGGCAGACACAGAAAGACAAATAATGTGTGATTCCACTTACATGAGGTCCCTGCAACAGGCAGATTCACAGTTGAGAGACAAGGAGAGATAACAATGGTTGGAAGGAGGGAGAAAGTAGAGTGATTTGTTAAAGGGAACTGAGGTGGATATGATGAAAAAGATTGGATCTAGATAGTAGTGACGAGTCCGTAGCGTTGTACATATAATCCATGCTCCAGACCTATATAGTCACAAATTATGAAAAGCAGCGTAAATAGCATTTCTTTCTCATCACTGTCAAAAAGTTAAGAAAATCCAATAATAGAGATGATGAAGAGAGGACAGCATATATGAATTCATGGAAAACTGAAATGGTCTTGTAACATTTCAGGAAAAAGGATGACTGTGTTGTGTTTTAAAATGCGCAGAAAAATTCATGAAAATCTCTCACTGAAACACAACATGCATTTATTTGTCTACCGGTTTTAAGAGTATTTCAAATTAATTACATTCTATTTAGCTAGACACCAAAGACCCCATGTTTCACTTCTATCCTCGCCTCTCCTTGGCCTTGCTTCTTCCACCAAGGAGTTCAGCACGGCACATGTTCAGCTCGTAGTTATGAAAAACCCATAGCCACACAGTCTCTCTCACGTCCACATCAAGCTCATCTCCCTGAGTAGGTTTAAGTAGTATAACTGATGACACATTTACTCTGTGTTCTTGTAGTTCTCCCCGACATCCCAGAGGAAGATGAACTTCCTGATGATTGCAATGAGGACATCAAACCTATCACGGTAAGCTTGTTTTCCACCCTCTGAGACAGAAATCCTCTTTAATACTCTCAATCAAACTAAGATTGAAAACGTTGGCATGTCCATTCCAAAATAATACAGACAATCTTCTGGCTGAGGAGAATGTTGAGTGTGAATTTGTTACCAACTGATACTTGTTTTGAATATGCACTCAACGATGGCAGCATTAGTAACAGAATATATGGGAGTGACCTTTTTCCTATGTAGCATTTTTGTTTGTTTGTTTGTTTGCTTTGGAATACAACTGTGTAACTGGCAACCCAATATGCCTGTGTGAGATACTTCCTGCAGCAAAAGTTCATGGCTTTTGACATGAGTACTTTTGCTTGATTTCTTGTTTTGAGTCCCTTGAGCCACCACTGTTCCCATTGGTTTTCTATTGTTATTAAGGAAACCAAAGACCTGTGCAAACACAACCCACATGATCTGATCCTTGTCATATTTTCTATCATTTCAGGACAGTCCAGTGGACACAGTCTGTGGTACGTATTCTAGAATTCCTCATTTGGTGACAAAAAGTGGAGAACATGACAAAATAGGGGCTTTCTTGCTGGCTTTAAAATGCTGAGGCACTGTAATGTCAGCTTTTTGGTGGCCATGAGAACTGGGGATACGATGATAGAAACTGGCCTCTAGGTACTGAAGTGTTTCCAAGTTGTCCAGTTCCACTTTGGTTGTCCAATGTGCGGTTGTGGGAGTGACTGTCTCTATGTGTTTCCATGAGAGTTATAGTTTTTTTTTTGTTTGTTTGTTTGTTTGTTTTTTGTTTTTTTTTTTTTTTTGTGTGTGTGTGTGTGTCTGGTAAAATTTTTGTGGGATGAGTGTTTCCTGAGATTAATATTCGTGTAAATTCCACAACTGTTGGTGCTCACTTTCTCAATAAAAATTTCCATTTCACTAGCCATTGTCACCCCAATAAACTTTAATTTAAAAAAAGAGAGCTCACACAAATACATTCCTATCTCATGGCATCATGAGCGGATACCTATGGGTGTATGTATTCATCACAATAAGATAAATGTGTGCACCCACTGTATGCCATGTAGATGGCAATTAACCTAGAAAAACCCATCGCCACACAGGACAGTGCCCGCTGGGTTCTAAAGTGACAAACTCGGATCAGAACTCCTATCCCTGTGTCAATGCCAGTTTCATTCAATTATGACTGTCACCTTTTAGTACCTCTGTGGCATTTCGAATGCACATGATGTGTCACTGCTGGCACTTCCTTCACACACAACACATTTCTCTCAAATGCTTGAGATTGACTCCTCCGCGAAACACAGCTGAGTACTGGGCAGGACTCCGTCCTATTGCAGGTGGCCCCTAGTGTAGCTCCACACCACAACCAGTTCTGGAGGAATGTGAGTTAGGAGTTGCCTCCAGTTAGTGTTGGGGACAGTTCACTGTGACTTTCTGATAGATATCTAACAGTTCACTTGCCAGACTCTTGCTAAGAATACACAATGCCATTTTCATGTCGAAAATCTACCTCCCATTACTCATGCCATCTATGATTATAGCATGGAGGCAAGAAACATTGTACATTGAAAGGGAACAAAGACGTCATCATCAGGACGCAGCACCTGGGTGGCACCGAATCCCCTTCCTGTGAGGATGAGAGAGGTTGTGCATTGTAAGTCAGGGAAAGAGAAAATCATTGAAGTGACAAGGCATGGCCACTCGTATCCCTCTAGAACACTCGGGGAGAAAATTGGTCATGGTTTCTTTGGAAGGGCTTTGGAAAAAATCAAGTCAACGGATGTACTTTAAGGCAATATATATATAAACTAATTTTGAGTGTTGTTTGGAGCAGGACTACTCTGATTAAGATGTATTTTAGGAAAATTTGATTATCATTTAGGTTTCAATATTTTGACTACAAGCCGAAAAGAATGAGACAGCTTGAATATAAAATGTCACTTGTTTACCCCTGGAACTTCCTACTAGGGAAAAGTTTATCCTAGCAGTCTCCTTCAATCTCCATGATAGTTTACCCCTTGTGCTGAAGGGAACCCTGATGTGTAGGGTGACATGTTAAAACGATTATCACCAACAGCTGGGCTTCAAGAGTTAATCAAGTGCCACCGAGTGGGATAGATGTGTTAGTAAGCTCTGAGAGCTTTTCCAGGACATAACGATGACAACAATTCAGAGTAGCAGAGGGAGACACAGGCAAGGCACCCAGGTCACGTGGTGCTCAGGTGGAGGTTTCAAGGTCAGGAGAAGGAGTATGACATGTATCCCTGTGTCCAGCCTTGCCCACACTTGAGATGTTGTTTTGCTGTTTCTTGGATGGGGATTCGATAGGACACTATCATGTTGCTGGAGCAAACACTGTATCAACATCTTCTTTACAACCCGGAGAGTGGAGCTCCCTCCTGTTCTGTGGTCCTCATTATCTGCCTGTGGCACAACCAGACCCTTTGTACTTTACTGACTCCTTCCTTCATGACTTTCTGTTTTGATTGCTTCTTTCATTCTATGTGATTCCTTCTACCTCACTTTCCCTACCCCACTCTCTCACTCTCACTCTTTTTATTCTTTCTTTAGTTTGTTTCCTTTTTATCCTTTTTCACTTATTTTTTTTAATGTGCTTTACATACTCAACATGAAGTCCAACCTCTGAACGTTTTAAGTATATAGTACAGTAGAGTTCCCTAGATGTACATAGTTGTACAGGCCATCTCTACATGTTCTTCATCTCTCATTGCCGAAACTGTACACCCATTCACAGTAACTCCATATACCCACCCCACTCTCGGCAAGGACATTGTACGTTCTGTTTCTATGAGTTGGACTAGTTTACATACTCATTTCAATGGAATCATAAAGTATTTCACTTTGTTTATTTCTGAGAATGGCTTGTCTCACATAGAATAGGTTGATTCAAGATGCTTCAAATGGCAGGATTCCCTTCTTTCTCAAGGTGAATAATATTGCATTAAATGTATTTTCGTTATGCTTTCCTCTGTCCATTGACAGTAGGGCTGGTTCTTGATATGGGTTTTTATGAGCAAAGCAGCAGTGATCAGGGCCATGCAGTTACCTCCTGGAGATCCTGATTTCAATTGCTTGGGATGGATAAACAGAAGTGCGATTAGTGCATCTATTTGCAATATTTTGAGGAACTTCAATACTGTTTCCACAGTGGGTTCACATTTAATATTCCCATTTGACTTTCATAGTGGGAAGGCATGGGTTGAGGTACACAGGGTCCCTGTGTCTCCGGGTGCCTTCTGGCCTGGAGAGTGGTAGCCGCGACCCAGTCGATGAGTGGGTGGGATGAACATGGATGAAAGATTAGGAGGGTCTGGGGTCAGGTCACAAGCTGTGACTAATGAAGTGTCTCTCTCAGAGGACATGGGGAATTGTTTCTTGCCTCTTAGCTCTGGAGGGATGAAGGGGCAGTTGGATCCTGTGTTGAGGTGAGGGAAGTCTTCGGCAGGGATGTGGACACTCAGAACCCATGCAGTCACTGCACGTGCAGAAGGGTGCTCACATCAGTCGTCAGCAGACAGTGGAGGTTTGGCCTTAATACATTGAATTATGAATTACCAATGCACCAGGGCAGAAGGCCGCTTTCCCGGGTCAGGTACATGAATTGCTCATCAGAGTAGGTGAATTAAACGGAAGCTATTTTTGGCAAAGCCGTCATATGGGAGTTGGTTCTCATATGGCAGAATGTTCTTTATTGGCGTGGGAGGCCCTCAGACTGCTCGTCACTCAGGGTGGTTTTCTGGTGAGGGGACACAGGGTGAGAAATAGCTGAGTGTGTGACGTCATTAGGGGCAGAGAGCCACCATTGTGTTCTCCCCTTGACTTTCAGAGGGTCTTGGTGTGGAGAAAATTGTTGTATTTGGGTCATGGACTGAAACGTGGAAGGCGGGGCTGTGTTGTGGATTTGGACTCCTCATGGCTGCACCACCTGCTCCCGGGCATCATCTCTCCCTTGCAGAAACCTTGGGGCATGGAGACTTGAAGGTTGATGTTGTTCAGGGGTCCCAGGCATGATCTCAGTTGTCTCAGGGTCTCTGATCACTATGCCCAGGACATCAACCAAATAGTGGTACCCGATCTATCACATAGCAGTGTTGTGAGTCAGGGACAGTTGCTTACTCACGCGAGGTTTCTACGCCCTCCAGTGTAAAATATGGGTCACGACCCTAACTTGCCTCCCTTGAGGTGGCGCTGGTGTGGGCATCGCAAGAGATGATAACAGATACTCTCCATGAGCTGTAAAGCATCACACCCAGATAGAGGGTGAAAAGTCACCTCCCATGTGCCCTTTCAGTGGAGCCATCCAAGTATCCTATCTGAACTTAACCTCTACAAGTGTCTAGCTCATTCTTGCAGCCATTCAATGATTGGAAAGTCAGAGCAATTACACAACACCAGTCTTTTATTTGCCTGGAGGCTTCACCGGTATTTAATTTTGTTTAGACTCATCACATAATACTAACAAGGAGGTCCTCTTCACATTTTCTCACTTCAAAATGGGGCACTGAGTCCAAGTGCGGTCTCCATATCTTTCAGATACGTGCAACTTCTGTAAACGATTGGAACTCAGTGTACTAGGCGTAGTCTCTGTGTTTTGTTACGTTTCTATAATGCCTCAGCTCATTCAAGATTTTTCCTACAAAACCTGTGTGTTGGGGATTTGGTTGCTCAGCAAACTACAAGATATATCTAGGTCCATCTTTAAGTCTACTGGGTCACATGCTCAGCTAGCTGGTGAATGAAGGGAACAATAGTTGGTAGTGTGAATAAATTATTCCTAATGTACCTATGGTCTCCTGCCACTAAGATATCACAGGCTCTATCTATTGTTGTGTATTTCTCAGGAAGTAGCAGCCATGCTGAGGGAAGTTGTCTTCCCATAAACAGAACCCACTCATCAGTTTCCAGCCAGAGATGGGAAAGAAGAGTGCGTGAGCAGCCACGCCTCAAGTACTACCCTGACAGGGACCCTTCAGAAGGTATTGCGGATCTATGCTCATTAGGTTAATTCAGAATTAAGAATTTTGTGTCCCAGTTTTAACAGAAAACTATAAAAATGCTAAGCCACGTTCTTCTTTTATGCCTACAAATTTAAGTATCTTCACGAAATTAGTACTGCTGTAACTATGAAGTCAAGATGCATTGACAACTCAAAATATCGTTCACGTTGAATAGTAAACAATGTCCTGAGCTAATGCTCACATTAGCTGAGTGTTTACCTTTTGCTGAATAGATCCCTCCGGAATACAATGTCTCCAGGTTTGGAAACATGGATACACCTTGTTGAGAACAGGTTGGGATTCACAAAGGAGTTGACAAGACGATACACAACGTTCCCACAGCCCACCAAGCCAGTCATTGCAATGACATCAATGTCTTATTGATTAAAATGTGCACAGTTCATGTTAAGGTTTACGTCTGCTGCGGTGACATTCTATAAGTTGGGCGAAGATCATAACATTAGGTGTCACTGTGGGAGGATCCCAGGATATCAGCACACGGATGTCATAGCGACATGCTTCACAACAGCCAACAGTTGCAAACTTTTCCAAAGTCCATCAAGTGATGAGTGGATAAATACAGTCTGATATATATACCCAGAGTGGACTGTCGTTCAGTCGTGAACGGGAATTGAACTTTGAAATATGCTGCAACATGAAAGGACATTTAAAAAATATTGTGCTTAGTAACACCAGGCAGACACAGAAAGACAAATAATGTGTGATTCCACTTACATGAGGTCCCTGCAACAGGCAGATTCACAGTTGAGAGACAAGGAGAGATAACAATGGTTGGAAGGAGGGAGAAAGTAGAGTGATTTGTTAAAGGGAACTGAGGTGGATATGATGAAAAAGATTGGATCTAGATAGTAGTGACGAGTCCGTAGCGTTGTACATATAATCCATGCTCCAGACCTATATAGTCACAAATTATGAAAAGCAGCGTAAATAGCATTTCTTTCTCATCACTGTCAAAAAGTTAAGAAAATCCAATAATAGAGATGATGAAGAGAGGACAGCATATATGAATTCATGGAAAACTGAAATGGTCTTGTAACATTTCAGGAAAAAGGATGACTGTGTTGTGTTTTAAAATGCGCAGAAAAATTCATGAAAATCTCTCACTGAAACACAACATGCATTTATTTGTCTACCGGTTTTAAGAGTATTTCAAATTAATTACATTCTATTTAGCTAGACACCAAAGACCCCATGTTTCACTTCTATCCTCGCCTCTCCTTGGCCTTGCTTCTTCCACCAAGGAGTTCAGCACGGCACATGTTCAGCTCGTAGTTATGAAAAACCCATAGCCACACAGTCTCTCTCACGTCCACATCAAGCTCATCTCCCTGAGTAGGTTTAAGTAGTATAACTGATGACACATTTACTCTGTGTTCTTGTAGTTCTCCCCGACATCCCAGAGGAAGATGAACTTCCTGATGATTGCAATGAGGACATCAAACCTATCACGGTAAGCTTGTTTTCCACCCTCTGAGACAGAAATCCTCTTTAATACTCTCAATCAAACTAAGATTGAAAACGTTGGCATGTCCATTCCAAAATAATACAGACAATCTTCTGGCTGAGGAGAATGTTGAGTGTGAATTTGTTACCAACTGATACTTGTTTTGAATATGCACTCAACGATGGCAGCATTAGTAACAGAATATATGGGAGTGACCTTTTTCCTATGTAGCATTTTTGTTTGTTTGTTTGTTTGCTTTGGAATACAACTGTGTAACTGGCAACCCAATATGCCTGTGTGAGATACTTCCTGCAGCAAAAGTTCATGGCTTTTGACATGAGTACTTTTGCTTGATTTCTTGTTTTGAGTCCCTTGAGCCACCACTGTTCCCATTGGTTTTCTATTGTTATTAAGGAAACCAAAGACCTGTGCAAACACAACCCACATGATCTGATCCTTGTCATATTTTCTATCATTTCAGGACAGTCCAGTGGACACAGTCTGTGGTACGTATTCTAGAATTCCTCATTTGGTGACAAAAAGTGGAGAACATGACAAAATAGGGGCTTTCTTGCTGGCTTTAAAATGCTGAGGCACTGTAATGTCAGCTTTTTGGTGGCCATGAGAACTGGGGATACGATGATAGAAACTGGCCTCTAGGTACTGAAGTGTTTCCAAGTTGTCCAGTTCCACTTTGGTTGTCCAATGTGCGGTTGTGGGAGTGACTGTCTCTATGTGTTTCCATGAGAGTTATAGTTTTTTTTTTGTTTGTTTGTTTGTTTGTTTTTTGTTTTTTTTTTTTTTGTGTGTGTGTGTGTGTGTCTGGTAAAATTTTTGTGGGATGAGTGTTTCCTGAGATTAATATTCGTGTAAATTCCACAACTGTTGGTGCTCACTTTCTCAATAAAAATTTCCATTTCACTAGCCATTGTCACCCCAATAAACTTTAATTTAAAAAAAGAGAGCTCACACAAATACATTCCTATCTCATGGCATCATGAGCGGATACCTATGGGTGTATGTATTCATCACAATAAGATAAATGTGTGCACCCACTGTATGCCATGTAGATGGCAATTAACCTAGAAAAACCCATCGCCACACAGGACAGTGCCCGCTGGGTTCTAAAGTGACAAACTCGGATCAGAACTCCTATCCCTGTGTCAATGCCAGTTTCATTCAATTATGACTGTCACCTTTTAGTACCTCTGTGGCATTTCGAATGCACATGATGTGTCACTGCTGGCACTTCCTTCACACACAACACATTTCTCTCAAATGCTTGAGATTGACTCCTCCGCGAAACACAGCTGAGTACTGGGCAGGACTCCGTCCTATTGCAGGTGGCCCCTAGTGTAGCTCCACACCACAACCAGTTCTGGAGGAATGTGAGTTAGGAGTTGCCTCCAGTTAGTGTTGGGGACAGTTCACTGTGACTTTCTGATAGATATCTAACAGTTCACTTGCCAGACTCTTGCTAAGAATACACAATGCCATTTTCATGTCGAAAATCTACCTCCCATTACTCATGCCATCTATGATTATAGCATGGAGGCAAGAAACATTGTACATTGAAAGGGAACAAAGACGTCATCATCAGGACGCAGCACCTGGGTGGCACCGAATCCCCTTCCTGTGAGGATGAGAGAGGTTGTGCATTGTAAGTCAGGGAAAGAGAAAATCATTGAAGTGACAAGGCATGGCCACTCGTATCCCTCTAGAACACTCGGGGAGAAAATTGGTCATGGTTTCTTTGGAAGGGCTTTGGAAAAAATCAAGTCAACGGATGTACTTTAAGGCAATATATATATAAACTAATTTTGAGTGTTGTTTGGAGCAGGACTACTCTGATTAAGATGTATTTTAGGAAAATTTGATTATCATTTAGGTTTCAATATTTTGACTACAAGCCGAAAAGAATGAGACAGCTTGAATATAAAATGTCACTTGTTTACCCCTGGAACTTCCTACTAGGGAAAAGTTTATCCTAGCAGTCTCCTTCAATCTCCATGATAGTTTACCCCTTGTGCTGAAGGGAACCCTGATGTGTAGGGTGACATGTTAAAACGATTATCACCAACAGCTGGGCTTCAAGAGTTAATCAAGTGCCACCGAGTGGGATAGATGTGTTAGTAAGCTCTGAGAGCTTTTCCAGGACATAACGATGACAACAATTCAGAGTAGCAGAGGGAGACACAGGCAAGGCACCCAGGTCACGTGGTGCTCAGGTGGAGGTTTCAAGGTCAGGAGAAGGAGTATGACATGTATCCCTGTGTCCAGCCTTGCCCACACTTGAGATGTTGTTTTGCTGTTTCTTGGATGGGGATTCGATAGGACACTATCATGTTGCTGGAGCAAACACTGTATCAACATCTTCTTTACAACCCGGAGAGTGGAGCTCCCTCCTGTTCTGTGGTCCTCATTATCTGCCTGTGGCACAACCAGACCCTTTGTACTTTACTGACTCCTTCCTTCATGACTTTCTGTTTTGATTGCTTCTTTCATTCTATGTGATTCCTTCTACCTCACTTTCCCTACCCCACTCTCTCACTCTCACTCTTTTTATTCTTTCTTTAGTTTGTTTCCTTTTTATCCTTTTTCACTTATTTTTTTTAATGTGCTTTACATACTCAACATGAAGTCCAACCTCTGAACGTTTTAAGTATATAGTACAGTAGAGTTCCCTAGATGTACATAGTTGTACAGGCCATCTCTACATGTTCTTCATCTCTCATTGCCGAAACTGTACACCCATTCACAGTAACTCCATATACCCACCCCACTCTCGGCAAGGACATTGTACGTTCTGTTTCTATGAGTTGGACTAGTTTACATACTCATTTCAATGGAATCATAAAGTATTTCACTTTGTTTATTTCTGAGAATGGCTTGTCTCACATAGAATAGGTTGATTCAAGATGCTTCAAATGGCAGGATTCCCTTCTTTCTCAAGGTGAATAATATTGCATTAAATGTATTTTCGTTATGCTTTCCTCTGTCCATTGACAGTAGGGCTGGTTCTTGATATGGGTTTTTATGAGCAAAGCAGCAGTGATCAGGGCCATGCAGTTACCTCCTGGAGATCCTGATTTCAATTGCTTGGGATGGATAAACAGAAGTGCGATTAGTGCATCTATTTGCAATATTTTGAGGAACTTCAATACTGTTTCCACAGTGGGTTCACATTTAATATTCCCATTTGACTTTCATAGTGGGAAGGCATGGGTTGAGGTACACAGGGTCCCTGTGTCTCCGGGTGCCTTCTGGCCTGGAGAGTGGTAGCCGCGACCCAGTCGATGAGTGGGTGGGATGAACATGGATGAAAGATTAGGAGGGTCTGGGGTCAGGTCACAAGCTGTGACTAATGAAGTGTCTCTCTCAGAGGACATGGGGAATTGTTTCTTGCCTCTTAGCTCTGGAGGGATGAAGGGGCAGTTGGATCCTGTGTTGAGGTGAGGGAAGTCTTCGGCAGGGATGTGGACACTCAGAACCCATGCAGTCACTGCACGTGCAGAAGGGTGCTCACATCAGTCGTCAGCAGACAGTGGAGGTTTGGCCTTAATACATTGAATTATGAATTACCAATGCACCAGGGCAGAAGGCCGCTTTCCCGGGTCAGGTACATGAATTGCTCATCAGAGTAGGTGAATTAAACGGAAGCTATTTTTGGCAAAGCCGTCATATGGGAGTTGGTTCTCATATGGCAGAATGTTCTTTATTGGCGTGGGAGGCCCTCAGACTGCTCGTCACTCAGGGTGGTTTTCTGGTGAGGGGACACAGGGTGAGAAATAGCTGAGTGTGTGACGTCATTAGGGGCAGAGAGCCACCATTGTGTTCTCCCCTTGACTTTCAGAGGGTCTTGGTGTGGAGAAAATTGTTGTATTTGGGTCATGGACTGAAACGTGGAAGGCGGGGCTGTGTTGTGGATTTGGACTCCTCATGGCTGCACCACCTGCTCCCGGGCATCATCTCTCCCTTGCAGAAACCTTGGGGCATGGAGACTTGAAGGTTGATGTTGTTCAGGGGTCCCAGGCATGATCTCAGTTGTCTCAGGGTCTCTGATCACTATGCCCAGGACATCAACCAAATAGTGGTACCCGATCTATCACATAGCAGTGTTGTGAGTCAGGGACAGTTGCTTACTCACGCGAGGTTTCTACGCCCTCCAGTGTAAAATATGGGTCACGACCCTAACTTGCCTCCCTTGAGGTGGCGCTGGTGTGGGCATCGCAAGAGATGATAACAGATACTCTCCATGAGCTGTAAAGCATCACACCCAGATAGAGGGTGAAAAGTCACCTCCCATGTGCCCTTTCAGTGGAGCCATCCAAGTATCCTATCTGAACTTAACCTCTACAAGTGTCTAGCTCATTCTTGCAGCCATTCAATGATTGGAAAGTCAGAGCAATTACACAACACCAGTCTTTTATTTGCCTGGAGGCTTCACCGGTATTTAATTTTGTTTAGACTCATCACATAATACTAACAAGGAGGTCCTCTTCACATTTTCTCACTTCAAAATGGGGCACTGAGTCCAAGTGCGGTCTCCATATCTTTCAGATACGTGCAACTTCTGTAAACGATTGGAACTCAGTGTACTAGGCGTAGTCTCTGTGTTTTGTTACGTTTCTATAATGCCTCAGCTCATTCAAGATTTTTCCTACAAAACCTGTGTGTTGGGGATTTGGTTGCTCAGCAAACTACAAGATATATCTAGGTCCATCTTTAAGTCTACTGGGTCACATGCTCAGCTAGCTGGTGAATGAAGGGAACAATAGTTGGTAGTGTGAATAAATTATTCCTAATGTACCTATGGTCTCCTGCCACTAAGATATCACAGGCTCTATCTATT
>NW_027669419.1:5000-20362 GCF_964194185.1 Rhinolophus hipposideros | reverse complement strand
CAACCCTAACCCTAACCCTAACCCTAACACCAACCCTAACCGTAACCCTAACCCTAACCCTAACCCTAACACCAACCCTAACCCTAATCCTAACCCTAACCCTAACCCTAACCCTAACCCTAACCCTAACACCAACCCTAACCCTAACCCTAACCCTAACCCTAACCCTAAACCTAACACCAACCCAAACCCTAACCCTATCCCTAACCCTAACACCAAACCTAACCCTAACCCTAACCCTAAACCCTAATCCTAAACCTAACCCTAACCCTAACCCTAAACCTAACCCTAACCGTAACAAGGGCAAGGTGTACTGGTCAGCGACGGGCAAGTTCTAGGCCTCGGACTAGAGGGAGCCATGGGCGTTGGTCTAGGGCCCGAGCTAGGGCTAGTGAGAGCGGTAGGCGTAGTGCTGGGGTAGGCATAGAGCAAGCGGTGGGTGTCGAGGTAAACCTCGGAGTAGGCCTGGGGCCAGGAGTGGGAGCTGTGGCTAGGGGTAGGGATGGGTGTGGGCCTATAAGTAGGGGGAGCTGTAGAACCAGGAATAGGTGTAGGACCAGAGGTAGTGCTAGGCGTAAGCCTAGGGCGAGGGGTAGTGCTCGGGGTAGTGCTCGGGGTAGGGTTAGGTGAAGGGCTAGTGGTTGGCAGAGGCCCACGGGCAGTGTTAGGGTTAGGGCTCATGTTAGGCCTAGGACTAGTGGTAGTGGTAGGGGTTGGCCGAGGGCTAGGGGTAGGTGTCACGGGAGTGCTCCGAGTAGTCCTAGGACTCGGAACGGGTGTAGGGCTGGATTAGGGTGTGGTAAGGGTGGGTCCAGGGTGATTTCGTAGGACACGGGTTAGTGTTCTGGCTATTGGTAGGCAAGGTGTACTGGTCGGAGACGGGCAAGTGCTAGGCTTCAGACTAGAGTGAGCACTGGGCGTTGGACTAGGGCCCGAGCTAGGGCTAGTGGGAGCGGTATGCGTAGCACTGGGTTAGGCATAGGGCAAGGAGTGGGTGTCGGGGTAAACCTCGGTGTAGGCTTTGGGCCAGAGGTTGGAGTTGTGTCTAGGGGTAGGGATAGGGGTGGGCCTATGAGTAGGGGGAGCTGTAGGGCCAGGGGTAGGGGTAGGACCAGAGGTAGTGCTAGGCGTAAGCCTAGGGCGAGGGGTAGTGCTCGGGGTAGGGTTAGGTGAAGGGCTAGTGGTTGGCAGAGGCCCAAGGGCAGTGTTAGATTTAGGGCTCATGTTAGGCCTAGGACTAGTGGTAGTGGAGGAGATGGCCGAGGGCTAGGGGTAACTGTCACGGGAGGGCTCCGGGTAGTCCTAGGACTCCGAACGGATGTAGGGCTGGATAGGGTGTGGCTAATGGTGGGTCCAGGGTGATTTCGTAGGACACGGGTTAGTGCTCTGGCTATCGGTAGGGCAAGGTGTACCGGTTGGCGACGGGCAAGTGCTAGGCTTCGGACTAGAGTGAGCACTGGGCGTTGGTCTAGGGCCCGAGGTAGGGCTAGTGGGAGCGGTAGGCGTAGCGCTATGGTAGGCAAAGAGCAAGGGGTGGGTGTCAGGGTAAACCTCGGAGTAGGCCTAGGACCAGGAGTGGGAGCTATGGCTAGGAGTAGGGATGGGGGTGGGCCTATGGGTAGGGGGAGCTGTAGGGTCAGGGGTAGGGGTAGGACCAAAGGTAGTGCCAGGCGTAGGCCTAGGGCGGGAAGTAGTGCTCGGGGTAACCTAACCCTAACCCTAACCCTAACACTAATCCTAACCCTAACCCTAACCCTAACACCAACCCTAACACTAACCCTAACCCTAACCCTAACCCTAACACCAACCCTAACCCTAACCCTAAACCTAACCCTAACACCAACCCTAACCCTAATCCTAACCCTAACCCTAACCCTAACACCAACACTAACCCTAACCCTAACCCTAACACCAACCCTAACCCTAACCCTAAACCTAACCCTCACCCTATGCCTAACACGAACCCTAACCCTAACCCTAACCCTAACCCTAACACCAACCCTAACCCTAATCCTAACCCTAACCCTAATCCTAACCCTAACCCTAACCCTAACACCAACCCTAACCCTAACCCTAACCCTAACACCAACCCTAACCCTAACCCTAACCCTAACCCTCACCCTATGCCTAACACGAACCCTAACCCTAACCCTTACCCTAACCCTAACACCAACCCTAACCCTAATCCTAACCCTAACCCTAACCCTAACCCTAACCCTAACCCTAACACCAACCCTAACCCTAACCCTAACCCTAACACCAACCCTAACCCTAATCCTAACCCTAACCCTAACCCTAACACCAACCCTAACCATAACCCTAACCCTAACCCTAACACCAATCCTAACCCTAACCCTAACCCTAACCCTAACCCTATGCCTAACACGAACCCTAACCCTAAACCTAACCCTAATTCTAACACCAACCCTAACCCTAATCCTAACCCTAACCCTAACCCTAACCCTAACACTAACCCTAACCCTAACCCTAACCCTAACCCTAACACCAACCCTAACCTTAACCCTAACCCTAACCCTATACCTAACACCAACCCTAACCCTAACCCTAACCCTAACCCTAACCCTAACCCTAACCCTAACCCTAACCGTAACCCTAACCCTAACCCTAACCGTAAACCTAACACCAACCCTAACCCTAACCCTAACCCTAACCCTAACACCGACCCTAACCCTAACCCTAACCCTAAACCCTAATCCTAACCCTAACCCTAACCCTAACCCTAACCCTAACCCTAACAAGGGCAAGGTGTACTGGTCAGCGACGGGCAAGTTCTAGGCCTCGGACTAGAAGGAGCCATGGGCGTTGGTCTAGGGCCCGAGCTAGGGCTAGTGAGAGCGGTAGGCGTAGCGCTGGGGTAGGCATAGGGCAAGGGGTGGGTGTCGAGGTAAACCTCGGAGTAGGCCTAGGGCCAGGAGTGGGAGCTGTGGCTAGTGGTAGGGTTGGGGGTGGGCCTATGGGTAGGGGGAGCTGAAGGGCCAGTGGTAGTGGTAGGACCAGAGGTAGTGCTAGGCGTAGGCCTAGGGCGAGGGGTAGTGCTCGGGGTAGGGTTAGTTGAAGGGCTAGTGTTTGGCAGAGGCCCACGGGCAGTGTTAGGGTTAGGGCTCATGTTAAGCCTAGGACTAGTGGTAGTGGTAGGGCTTGGCCGAGGACTAGGGGTAGGTGTCACGAAATGGCTCCGGGTAGTCCTAGGACTCCGAACGGATGTAGGACTGATTAGGGTGTGGCTAATGGTGGGTCCAGGGTGATTTCGTAGGACACGGGTTAGTGCTGTGGCTATAGGTAGGGCAAGGTGTATCGGTTGGCGACGGGCATGTGCTAGGCTTCGGACTAGAGTGAGCACTGGGCGTTGGTCTAGGGCCCGAGGTAGGGCTAGTGGGAGCGGTAGGCGTAGCGCTGGGGTAGGCAAAGGGCAAGGGGTGGGTGTCGGGGTAAACCTCGGAGTAGGCCTAGGCCAGGAGTGGGAGCTGTGGCTAGGGGTAGGGATGGGGGTGCGCCTATGGGTAGGGGGAGCTGTAGGGACAGGGGTAGGGGTAGGACCAGAGGTAGTGCTAGGCGTAGGCCTAGGGTGAGGGGTAGTGCTCGGGGTAATCTAACCCTAACCCTAACCCTAACCCTAACCCTAACACCAACCCTAACCCTAACCCTAACCCTAACCCTAACCCTAACCCTATACCTAACACCAACCCTAACCCTAACCCTAACCCTAACCCTAACCCTAATCCTAACACCAACCCGAACCCTAACCCTAACCCTAACCCTAACACCAACCCTAACCCTAACCCTAACCCTAACCCTAACCCTAACCCTATGCCTAACACCAACACTAACCCTAACCCTAACCCTAACCCTAACCCTAACCCTAACCCAGCACTAACCCTAACCCTAACCCTACCCTAACACCAACCCTAACCCTAACCCTAACCCTAACCCTAACACTATACCTAACACCAACCCTAACCCTAACCCTAACCCTAACACCAACCCTAACCCTAACCTTAACCCTAACCCTAACCCTATGCCTAACACGAACCCTAACCCTAAACCTAACCCTAACCCTAACACCAACCCTAACCCTAATCCTAACCCTAACCCTAACCCTAAACCTAACATTAACCCTAACCCTAACCCTAACCCTAACACCAACCCTAAACCTAACCCTAACCCTAACCCTAACCCTATACCTAACACCAACCCTAACCCTAACCCTAACCCTAACCCTAACCCTAACCCTAACCGTAACCCTAACCCTAACCCTAAACCTAAATTAACACCAACCCTAACCCTAACCCTAACCCTAACCCTAACACCAACCCTAACCCTAACCCTAACCCTAAACCCTAATCCTAACCCTAACCCTAACCCTAACCCTAACACCAACCCTAACCCTAACCCTAACCCTAAACCCTAATCCTAACCCTAACCCTAACCCTAACCCTAACCCTAACCCTAACAAGGGCAAGGTGTACTGGTCAGCGACGGGCAAGTTCTACGCCTCGGACTAGAAGGAGCCATGGGCGTTGGTGTAGGGCCCGAGCTAGGGCTAGTGAGAGCGGTAGGCGTAGCGGTGGGGTAGGCATAGGGCAAGGGGTGGGTGTCGAGGTAAACCTCGGAGTAGGCTTAGGGCCAGGAGTGGGAGCTGTTGCTAGTGGTAGGGTTGGGGGTGGGCCTATGGGTAGGGGGAGCTGTAGGGCCAGGGGTAGTGGTAGGACCAGAGGTAGTGCTAGGCGTAGGCCTAGGGCGAGGGGTAGTGCTCGGGGTAGGGTTAGTTGAAGGGCTAGTGTTTGGCAGAGGCCCACGGGCAGTGTTAGGGTTAGGGCTCATGTTAAGCCTAGGACTAGTGGTAGTGGTAGGGGTTGGCCGAGGACTAGCTGTAGGTGTCACGAAATGGCTCCGGGTAGTCATAGGACTCCGAACGGATGTAGGGCTGATTAGGGTGTGGCTAATGGTGGGTCCAGGGTGACTTCGTAGGACACGGGTTAGTGCTCTGGCTATAGGTAGGGCAAGGTGTACCGGTTGGCGACGGGCAAGTGCTAGGCTTCGGACTAGAGTGAGCACTGGGCGTTGGTCTAGGGCCCGAGGTAGGGCTAGTGGGAGCGGTAGGCGTAGCGCTGGGGTAGGCAAAGGGCAAGGGGTGGGTGTCGGGGTAAACCTCGGAGTAGGCCTAGGACCAGGAGTGGGAGCTGTGGCTAGGGGTAAAGATGGGGGTGGGCCTATGGGTAGGGGGAGCTGTAGGGACAGGGGTAGGGGTAGGACCAGGGGTAGTGCTAGGCGTAGGCCTAGGGCGAGGGGTAGTGCTCGGGGTAACCTAACCCTAACCCTAACCCTAACCCTAACACTAACCCTAACCCTAACCCTAACCCTAACACCAACCCTAACCCTAACTCTAACCCTAACCCTATACCTAACACCAACCCTAACCCTAACCCTAACCCTAACCCTAACACCAACCCTAACCCTAACCCTAACCCTAACCGTAACCCTAACACCAACCCTAAACCTAAACCTAACCCTAACCTTAACACCAACCCTAACCCTAATCCTAACCCTAACCCTAACCCTAACACCAACCCTAACCCTAACCCTAACCCTAACCCTAACACCAACCCTAACCCTAACCCTAACCCTAACCCTATGCCTAACACGAACCCTAACCCTAACCCTAACCCTAACACCAACCCTAACCCTAACCCTAACCCTAACCCTAAACCTAACACCAACCCTAACCCTAACCCAAACACTAACCCTAACACCAACCCTAACCCTAACCCTAACCCTAACCCTAACCCTAACACCAACCCTAACCCTAACCCTAACAATAACTCTAACCCTAACCCTAACCCTAACACCAACCCTAACCCTAACCCTAACCCTAACCCTAACACCAACCCTAACCCTAACCCTAACCCTAACTCTAACCCTAACCCTAACCCTAACACCAACCCTAACCCTAACCCTAACCCTAACCCTAACACCAACCCTAACCCTAACCCTAACCCTATGCCTAACACCAACACTAACCCTAACCCTAACCCTAACCCTAACACCAACCCTTACCCTAACCCTAACCCTAACCCTAACACCAACCCTAACCCTAACCCTAACCCTAACCCTAAACCTAACACCAACCCTAACCCTAACCCTAACCCTAACCATAACACCAAACCTAACCCTAACCCTAACCCTAAACCCTAACCCTAACCCTAACCCTAACCCTAACCCTAACCCTAAGAAGGGCAAGGTGTACTGGTCACCGACGGGCAAGTTCTAGGCCTCGGACTAGAAGGAGCCATGGGCGTTGGTCTAGGGCCCGAGCTAGGGCTAGTGAGAGCGGTAGGCGTAGCGCTGGTGTAGGCATAGGGCAAGGGGTAGGTGTTGAGGTAAACCTCGGAGTAGGCCTAGGGCCAGGAGTGGGAGCTGTGGCTAGTGGTAGGGTTGGGGATGGACCTATGGGTAGGGGGAGCTGTAGGGCCAGGGGTAGTGGTAAGACCAGAGATAGTGCTAGGCGTAGGCCTAGGGCGAGGGGTAGTGCTCGGGGTAGGGTTAGTTGAAGGGCTAGTGTTTGGCAGAGGCCCACGGGCAGTGTTAGGGTTAGGGCTCATGTTAAGCCTAGGACTAGTGGTAGTGGTAGGGGTTGGCCGAGGACTAGGGGTAGGTGTCACGAAATGGCTCCGGGTAGTCCTAGGACTCCGAACGGATGTAGGGCTGATTAGGGTGTGGCTAATGGAGGGTCCAGGGTGATTTCGTAGGACACGGGTTAGTGCTCTGGCTATAGGTAGGGCAAGGTGTACCGGTTGGCGACGGGCAAGTGCTAGGCTTCGGACTAGAGTGAGCACTGGGCGTTGGTCTAGGGCATGAGGTAGGGCTAGTGGGAGAGGTAGGCATAGCGCTGGGGTAGGCAAAGGGCAAGGGGTGGGTGTCGGGGTAAACCTCGGAGTAGGCCTAGGACCAGGAGTGGGAGCTGTGGCTAGGGGTAGAGATGGGGGTGGGCCTATGGGTAGGGGGAGCTGTAGGGACAGGGGTAGGGGTAGGACCAGAGGTAGTGCTAGGCGTAGGCCTAGGGCGAGGGGTAGTGCTCGGGGTAACCTAACCCTAACCCTAACCCTAACCCTAACACTAAACCTAACCCTAACCCTAACCCTAACACCAACCCTAACCCTAACCCTAACCCTAACCCTATACCTAACACCAACCCTAACCCTAACCCTAACCCTAACCCTAACACCAACCCTAACCCTAATCCTAACCCTAACCCTAACCCTAACACCAACCCTAACCCTAACCCTAACCCTAACCCTAACACCAACCCTAACCCTAACCCTAACACCAACCCTAACCCTAACCCTAACCCTAACCCTAAACCTAACACCAACCCTAACCCTAACCCAAACACTAACCCTAACACCAACCCTAACTCTAACCCTAACCCTAACCCTAACACCAACCCTAACCCTAACCCTAACCCTAACTCTAACCCTAACCCTAACCCTAACACCAACCCTAACCCTAACCCTAACCCTAACCCTAACCCTAACCCTAACTCTAACCCTAACCCTAACCCTAACACCAACCCTAACCCTAACCCTAACCCTAACCCTAACACCAACCCTAACCCTAACCCTAACCCTAACCCTAACCCTATGCCTAACACCAACACTAACCCTAACCCTAACCCTAACACTAACACCAACCATAACCCTAATCCTAACCCTAACCCTAACCCTAACCCTAAAACTAACCCTAACCCTAACCCTAACCCTAACACCAACCCTAACCCTAACCCTAACCCTAACCCTAACCCTATACCTAACACCAACCCTAACCCTAACCCTAACCCTAACCCTAACACCAACCCTAACACTAACCCTAACCCTAACCCTAACCCTAACACCAACCCTAAACCTAATCCTAACCCTAACCCTAACCCTAACCCTAACCCTAACCCTAACCCTAACACCAACCCTAACCCTAACCCTAACCCTAACACCAACCCTAACCCTAACCCTAACCCTAACCCTATGCCTAACACGAACCCTAACCCTAAACCTAACCCTAACCCTAACACCAACCCTAACCCTAATCCTAGCCCTAACCCTACCCCTAACCCTATCACTAACCCTAACCCTAACCCTAATACCAACCCTAACCCTAACCCTAACCCTAACCCTAACTCTATACCTAACACCAACCCTAACCCTAACCCTAACTCTAACCCTTACCGTAACCCTAACCCTAACCCTAAACCTAAACCTATCACCAACCCTAACCCTAACCCTAACCCTAACTCTAACAGCAACCCTAACCCTAACCCTAACCCTAAACCCTAATCCTAACCCTAACCCTAACCCTAACCCTAACCCTAACCCTAACCCTAACCCTAACAAGGGCAAGGTGTACTGGTCAGCGACGGGCAAGTTCTAGGCCTCGGACTAGAAGGAGCCATGGGCGTTGGTCTAGGGCCCGAGCTAGGGCTAGTGAGAGCGGTAGGCGTAGCGCTGGGGTAGGCATAGGGCAAGGGGTGGGTGTCGAGGTAAACCTCGGAGTAGGCCTAGGGCCAGGAGTGGGAGCTGTGGCTAGTGGTAGGGTTGGCGGTGGGCCTATGGGTAGGGGGAGCTGTAGGGCCAGGGGTAGTGGTAGGACCAGAGGTAGTGCTAGGCGTAGGCCTAGGGCGAGGGGTAGTGCTCGGGGTAGGGTTAGTTGAAGTGCTAGTGTTTGGCAGAGGCCCACGGGCAGTGTTAGGGTTAGGGCTCATGTTAAGCCTAGGACTAGTGGTAGTGGTAGGGGTTGGCCGAGGACTAGGGGTAGGTGTCACGAAATGGCTCCGGGTAGTCCTAGGACTCCGAACGGATGTAGGGCTGATTAGGGTGTGGCTAATGGAGGGTCCAGGGTGATTTCGTAGGACACGGGTTAGTGTTCTGGCTATAGGTAGGGCAAGGTGTACCGGTTGGCGACGGGCAAGTGCTAGGCTTCGGAATAGAGTGAGCACTGGGCGTTGGTCTAGGGCCCGAGGTAGGGCTAGTGGGAGCGGTAGGCGTAGCGCTGGGGTAGGCAAAGGGCAAGGGGTGGGTGTCGGGGTAAACCTCGGAGTAGGCCTAGGACCAGGAGTGGGAGCTGTGGCTAGGGGTAGGGATGGGGATGGGCCTATGGGTAGGGGGAGCTGTAGGGACAGGGGTATGGGTAGGACCAGAGGTAGTGCTAGCGTAGGCCTAGGGCGAGGGGTAGTGCTCGGGGTAACCTAACCCTAACCCTAACCCTAACCCTAACACTAACCCTACCCCTAACCCTAACCCTAACACCAACCCTAACCCTAACCCTATCCCTAACACCAACCCTAACCCTAACCCTAACCCTAACCCTAACACCAACCCTAACCCTAACCCTAACCCTAACCCTAACCCTAACACCAACCCTAAACCTAAACCTAACCCTAACCCTAACACCAACCCTAACCCTAATCCTAACCCTAACCCTAACCCTTACCCTAACACCAACCCTAACCCTAACCCTAACCCTAACCCTAACACCAACCCTAACCCTAATCCTAACCCTAACCCTAACCATAACCCTAACACCAACCCTAACCCTAACCCTAACCCTAACCCTAAACCTAACACCAACCCTAACCCTAACCCAAACACTAACCCTAACACCAACCCTAACCCTAACCCTAACCCTAACCCTAAAACCAACTCTAACCCTAACCCTAACCCTAACCCTAACACCAACCCTAACCCTAACCCTAACCCTAACTCTAACCCTAACCCTAAACCTAACACCAACCCTAACCCTAACCCTAACCCTAACCCTGACACAAATCCTAACCCTAATCCTAACCCTAACCCTAACCCTAACCCTAACCCTAACCCTAACCCTAACACCAACCCTAACCCTAACCCTAACCCTAACACCAACCCTAACCCTAACCCTAACCCTAACCCTAAACCTAACACCAACCCTAACCCTAACCCAAACACTAACCCTAACACCAACCCTAACCCTAACCCTAACCCTAACCCTAAAACCAACCCTAACCCTAACCCTAACCCTAACTCTAACCCTAACCCTAACCCTAACCCTAACACCAAGCCTAACCCTAACCCTAAACCTAACTCTAACCCTAACCCTAACCCTAACACCAACCCTAACCCTAACCCTAACCCTAACCCTGACACAAATCCTAACCCTAATCCTAACCCTAACCCTAACCCTAACCCTAACCCTAACACCAACCCTAACCCTAACCCTAACCCTAACACCAACCCTAACCCTAATCCTAACCCTAACCCTAACCCTAAAACCAACCCTAACCCTAACACTAACCCTAACCCTAACCCTAACCCTAACACCAACCCTAACCCTAACCCTAACCCTAACACCAACCCTAACCCTAACCTTAACCCTAACCCTAACCCTATGCCTAACACGAACCCTAACCCTAAACCTAACCCTAACCCTAACACCAACCCTAACCCTAATCCTAACCCTAACCCTAACCCTAACCCTAACCCTATGCCTAACACCAACACTAACCCTAACCCTAACCCTAACCCTAAGACCAACCCTAACCCTAATCCTAACCCTAACCCTAACCCTAACCCTAACACTAACCCTAACCCTAACCCTAACCCTAACACCAACCCCAACCCTAACCCTAATTCTAACCCTAACCCTAACCCTAACACCAACCCTAACCCTAACCCTAACCCTAACCCTAACACCAACCCTAACCCTAACCCTAACCCTAAACCTAACCCTAACCCTATGCCTAACACCAACACTAACCCTAACCCTAACCCTAACCCTAACACCAACCCTAACCCTAAACCTAACCCTAACCCTAACCCTAACCCTAACACTAACCCTAACCCTAACCCTAACCTAACACCAACCCTAACCCTAACCCTAACCCTAACCCTAACCCTAACCCTATACCTAACACCAACCCTAACCCTAACCCTAACCCTAACCCTAACACCAACCCTAACCGTAACCCTAACCCTAACCCTAACCCTAACACCAACCCTAAACCTAATCCTAACCCTAACCCTAACCCTAACCCTAACCCTAACACCAAAGCAAACCCTAACCCTAACCCTAACCTTAACCCTAAACCTAACACCAACCCTAACCCTAACCCTAACCCTAACCCTAACACCAAACCTAACCCTAACCCTAACCCTAAACCCTAATCCTAAACCTAAACCTAACCCTAACACTAACCCTAACCCTAACAAGGGCAAGGTGTACTGGTCAGCGACGGGCAAGTTCTAGGCCTCGGACTAGAGGGAGCCATGGGCGTTGGTCTAGGGCCCGAGCTAGGGCTAGTGAGAGCGGTAGGCGTAGCGCTGGGGTAGGCATAGAGCAAGAGGTGGGTGTCGAGGTAAACCTCGGAGTAGGCCTAGGGCCAGGAGTGGGAGCTGTGGCTAGGGGTAGGGATGGGGGTGGGCCTATAAGTAGGGGGAGCTGTAGGGCCAGGGGAAGCGGTAGGACCAGAGGTAGTGCTAGGCGTTAGCCTAGGGCGAGGGGTAGTGCTCGGGGTAGGGTTAGGTGAAGGGCTAGTGGTTGGCAGAGGCCCACGGGCAGTGTTAGGGTTAGGGCTCATGTTAGGCCTAGGACTAGTGGTAGTGGTAGGGGTTGGCCGAGTGCTAGGGGTAGGTGTCACGGGAGGGCTCCGAGTAGTCCTAGGACTCGGAATGGGTGTAGGGCTGGATTAGGGTGTGGTAAGGGTGGGTCCAGGGTGATTTCGTAGGACACGGGTTAGTGTTCTGGCTATTGGTAGGCAAGGTGTACTGGTCGGAGACGGGCAAGTGCTAGGCTTCGGACTAGAGTGAGCACTGGGCGTTGGACTAGGGCCCGAGCTAGGGCTAGTGGGAGCGGTAGGCGTAGCACTGGGATAGGCATAGGGCAAGGGGTGGGTGTCGGGGTAAACCTCGGAGTAGGCTTTGGGCCAGAGGTTGGAGTTGTGGCTAGGGGTGAGGATGGGGGTTGGCCTATAAGTAGAAGGAGCTGTAGGGCCAGGGGTAGGGGTAGGACCAGAGGTAGTGCTAGGCGTAAGCCTAGGGCGAGGGGTAGTGCTCGGGGTAACCTAACCCTAACCCTAACCGTAACCCTAACACTAATCCTAACCCTAACCCTAACCCTAACACCAACCCTAACACTAACCCTAACCCTAACCCTAACCCTATACCTAACATCAACCCTAACCCTAACCCTAACCCTAACCCTAACACCAACCCTAACCCTAACCCTAACCCTAACCCTAACCCTAACCCTAACCATAACACCAACCCTAACCCTAATCCTAACCCTAACCCTAACCCTAACACCAACCCTAACCCTAACCCTAACCCTAACACCAACCCTAACCCTAACCCTAACCCTAACCCTATGCCTAACACGAACCCTAACCCTAACCCTAACCCTAACCCTAACAGCAACCCTAACCCTAATCCTAACCCTAACCCTAACCCTAACACTAACCCTAACCCTAACCCTAACCCTAACACCAACCCTAACCCTAACCCTAACCCTAACCCTATACCTAACACCAACCCTAACCCTAACCCTAACTCTAACCCTAACACCAACCCTAACCCTAACCCTAACCCTAACACCAACCCTAACTCTAATTCTAACCCTATCCCTAACCCTAACCCTAACACCAACCCTAACTGTAACCCTAACCCTAACCCTAACACTATGCCTAACACGAACCCTAACCCTAACACCAACCCTAACCCTAACCCTAACCCTAACACCAACCCTAACCCTAACACTAACCCTAACCCTAACCCTATACCTAACACCAACCCTAACCCTAAACCTAACCCTAACCCTAACACCAACCCTAACCCTAACCCTAACCCTAACACCAACCCTAACACTAATCATAACCCTAACCCTAACCCTAACCCTAACACCAACCCTAACCGTAACCCTAACCCTAAACCCTAATCCTAACCCTAACCCTAACCCTAACTCTAACCCTAACCCTAACAAGGGCAAGGTGTACTGGTCAGCGACGGGCAAGTTCTAGGCCTCGGACTAGAAGGAGCCATGGGCGTTGGTCTAGGGCCCGAGCTAGGGCTAGTGAGAGCGGTAGGCGTAGCGCTGGGGTAGGCATAGGGCAAGGGGTGGGTGTCGAGGTAAACCTCGGAGTAGGCCTAGGGCCAGGAGTGGGAGCTGTGGCTAGTGGTAGGGTTGGGGGTGGGTCTATGGGTAGGGGGAGCTGTAGGGCCAGGGGTAGTGGTAGGACCAGAGGTAGTGCTGGGCGTAGGCCTAGGGCGAGGGGTAGTGCTCAGGGTAACCTAACCGTAAACCTAACCCTAATCCTAACACTAACCCTAACCCTAACACCAACCCTAACCCTAACCCTAACCCTAACCCTAAACCTAACACCAACCCTAACCCTAACCCAAACCCTAAACCTAACACCAACCCTAACCCTAACCCTAACCCTAAACCCTAAACCTAACCCTAACCCTAACCCTAACCCTAAACCTAACACCAACCCTAACCCTAAACCTAACCCTAACCCTAACCCTAACCCTAACACCAACCCTAACCCTAACCCTAACCCTAATCCTAACCCTAAACCTAACACCAACCCTAACCCTAACCCTAACCCTAACCCTAACAAGGGCAAGGTGTACTTGTCTCGACGGGCAAGTCTAGGCCTCGGACTAGAGGGAGACATGGGCGTTGGTCTAGGGCCCGAGCCTGGGCTAGTGGGAGCGGTAGGCATAGCGCTGGGGTAGGCATAGGTCGAGGTGTCGAGGTAAACCTCGGAGTAGGCCTAGGGCCAGGAGTGGGAGCTGTGGCTAGGGGTAGGGATGGGGGTGGGCCTATAACTAGGGGGAGCTGTAGGGCCAGGGGAAGCGGTAGGACCAGAGGTAGTGCTAGGCGTTAGCCTAGGGCGAGGGGTAGTGCTCTGTGTAGGGTTAGGTGAAGGGCTTGTGGTTGGCTGATGCCCCCGGGCAGTGTTAATCTTAGGGCTCATATTAAGCCTAGGACTAGTGGTAGTGGTAGGGGTTGGCCGAGGGCTAGGGGTAGGTGTCACGGGAGGGCTGCGGGTAGTCCTAGGACTCAAAACGGGTGTAGGGCTGGATTAGGGTGTGGTAAGGGTGGGTCCATGGTGATTTCGTAGGACACGGGTTAGTGCTTTGGCTAACGGTAGGGCAAGGTGTACTGGTCTGCGTCGGGCAGGTGGTAGGCCTCGGACCAGAGGGAGCACTGGGCGTTGGTCTAGGGCCCGAGGTAGGGCTAGTGGGATCGGTAGGCGTAGCACTGGGGTAGGCATAGGGCAAGGGGTGGGTGTCGAGGTAAACCTCGGAGTAGGCTTTGGGCCAGAGGTTGGAGTTGTGGCTAGGGGTAGGGATGGGGGTGGGCCTATAAGTAGGGGGAGCTGTAGGGCCAGGGGTAGGGGTAGGACCAGAGGTAGTGCTATGCGTAAGCCTAGGGCGAGGGGTAGTGCTCGAGGTAACCTAACCCTAACCCTAACCCTAAAACTAACACTAACCCTAACCCTAACCCTAACCCTAACACAAACCCTAACCCTAACCCTAACCCTAACCCTAACCCTAACCCTAACCCTAACCCTATACCTAACACCAACCCTAACCCTAACCCTAACCCTAACCCTAACACCAACCCTAACCCTAACCCTAACCCTAACCCTAACACCAACCCTAACCCTAACCCTAACACCAACCCTAACCCTAATCCTAACCCTAACCCTAACCCTAACACCAACCCTAACCCTAACCCTAACCCTAACACCAACCCTAACCCTAACCCTAACCCTAACCCTAACCCTATGCCTAACACCAACCCTAACCCTAACCCTAACCCTAAACCTAACACCAACCCTAACCCTAATCCTAACCCTAACCCTAACCCTAACACCAACCCTAACCCTAACCCTAACCCTAACCCTAACACCAAACCTAACCCTAACCCTAACCCTAAACCCTAATCCTAAACCTAAACCTAACCCTAACACTAACCCTAACCCTAACAAGGGCAAGGTGTACTGGTCAGCGACGGGCAAGTTCTAGGCCTCGGACTAGAGGGAGCCATGGGCGTTGGTCTAGGGCCCGAGCTAGGGCTAGTGAGAGCGGTAGGCGTAGCGCTGGGGTAGGCATAGAGCAAGAGGTGGGTGTCGAGGTAAACCTCGGAGTAGGCCTAGGGCCAGGAGTGGGAGCTGTGGCTAGGGGTAGGGATGGGGGTGGGCCTATAAGTAGGGGGAGCTGTAGAACCAGGGGTAGGGGTAGGACCAGAGGTAGTGCTAGGCGTAAGCCTAGGGCGAGGGTTAGTGCTCGGGGTAGGGTTAGGTGAAGGGCTAG
>NW_027669420.1:80000-85000 GCF_964194185.1 Rhinolophus hipposideros | reverse complement strand
CCAACCCTAAACCTAACCCTAACCCTAACCCTAACCCAAAACCTCACTCTAACCCTAACCCTAACCCTAACCTAACTCTAACTCTAAACCCTAACCCTAACCCTAACCCTAACCCTAACCCTGAACCTAACACCAACCCTAACCCTAACCCTAACCCTAACCCTAACCCTAACCGTAACCCTAAACCGAACCCTATCCCTAACCCTAACCCTAACACTAAACCTAACACCAACCCTAACCTTAACCCTAACCCTAACCCTAACACCAACCCTAACCCTAACCCTAAACCCTAACCCTAACCCTAACCCTAACCCTAACCCTAACCCAAAACCTAACCCTAACCCTAATCCTAACCCAAAACCTAACCCTAACCCTAACCTAACTCTAAATCTAAACCCTAACCCTAACCCTAAACCTAAACCTATACCTAACCCTAACCCAAAGCCTAACCCTAACCATAACCCTAACCCTAACTTTAACACTAACCCTAACCCTAACACTAACACTAACCCTAACCCTAACCCTAACCCTAACCCTAACCCTAGGGGGAGGTGTAGTGCTCGGGGTAACCTAACTCTAACCCTAACCCTAACCATAACCCTAACCCTAACCCTAACCTAACTCTAACCCTAACCCTAACCCCTAACCCTAACCCTAACCCTAACCCTAACCCTAACACCAACCCTAACCCTAACCCTAACCCTAACCCAAAACCTAACTCTAACGCTAACCTAACTCTAACCCTAAACCTCAACCCGAACCCTAACCCTAACCCTAACCCTTACCCAAAACCTAACCCTAACCCTAACCCTAACCCTAACCCAAAACCTAACCCTAACCCTAACCCTAACCCTAACCCTAACCCAAAACCTAACTCTAACCCTAACCCTAACACTAACCCTAACCTAACTCTAACTCTAAACCCTAACCCTAACCCTAACCCTAACCCTAACCCTAAACCTAAAACCAACACTAACCCTAACCCTAACCCTAACCGTAACCCTAAACCTAACCCTATTTCTAACCCTAACCCTAACCCTAAACCTAACACCAACCCTAACCTAACATTAACCCTAACCCTAACACCAACCCTAACCCTAACCCTAACCCTAAACCCTAACCCTAACCCTAACCCTAACCCTAACCCAAAACCTAACCCTAACCCTAACCCTAACCCAAAACCTAACCCTAACCCTAACCTAACTCTAAATCTAAACCCTAACCCTAACCCTAAACCTAACCCTATACCTAACCCTAACCGAAAGCCTAACCCTAACCCTAACCCTAACCCTAACACTAACCCTAACCCTAACCCTAACTCTAACACTAACCCTAACCCTAACCCTAACCCTAACCCTAACCCTAACCCTAACCCTAGGGCGAGGGGTAGTGCTCGGGGTAACCTAACCCTAACCCTAACCCTAACCATAACTCTAACCCTAACCCTAACCTAACTCTAACACTAACCCTAACCCCTAAACCTTACGCTAACCCTAAACCTAACACTAATCCTAAACCTAACACCAACCCTAACCCTAAACCTAACCCTAACGCTAACCTAACCCTAACCCTAACCCTAACCCTAACCCTAACACTAACCCTAACCCTAACCCTAACCCTAACACTAACCCTAACTCTAACCCCTAACCCTAACACTAAACCTAACCCTAAACCAAACACCAACCCTAACCCTAACCCTAACCTTAACACCAACCCTAACACTATCCCTAGCCCAAACCGTAACCCTAACCCTAACCCTAACCCTAACCCTAACCCTAACCCTAAACCTAAACCTAACCCTAACCCTAACCCTAACACTAACCCTAACTCTAACCCTTAACCCTAACCCTAAACCTAACCCTAAACCTAACACCAACCCTAACCCTAACCCTAACCTTAACACCAACCCTTACACTATCCCTAACCCTAACCCTAACACCAACCCTAAACCTAACCCTAACCCTAACCCTAACCCAAAACCTCACTCTAACCCTAACCCTAACCCTAACCCTAACCTAACTCTAACTCTAAACCCTAACCCTAACCCTAACCCTAACCCTAACCCTGAACCTAACACCAATCCTAACCCTAACCCTAACCCTAACCGTAACCCTAACCCTAACCCTATCCCTAACCCTAACCCTAACACTAAACCTAACACCAACCCTAACCTTAACCCTAACCCTAACCCTAACACCAACCCTAACCCTAACCCTAAACCCTAACCCTAACCCTAACCCTAACCCTAACCCTAACCCTAGGGGGAGGTGTAGTGCTCGGGGTAACCTAACTCTAACCCTAACCCTAACCATAACCCTAACCCTAACCCTAACCTAACTCTAACCCTAACCCTAACCCCTAACCCTAACCCTAACCCTAACCCTAACCCTAACACCAACCCTAACCCTAACCCTAACCCTAACCCAAAACCTAACTCTAACGCTAACCTAACTCTAACCCTAAACCTCAACCCTAACCCGAACCCTAACCCTAACCCTAACCCTTACCCAAAACCTAACCCTAACCCTAACCCTAACCCTAACCCTAACCCTAACCCAAAACCTAACCCTAACCCTAACCCTAACCCTAACCCTAACCCTAACCCAAAACCTAACTCTAACCCTAACCCTAACCCTAACCTAACTCTAACTCTAAACCCTAACCCTAACACTAACCCTAACCCTAACCCTAAACCTAACACCAACCCTAACCCTAACCCTAACCCTAACCGTAACCCTAAACCTAACCCTATTTCTAACCCTAACTCTAACCCTAAACCTAACACCAACCCTAACCTAACCCTAACCCTAACCCTAACACCAACCCTAACCCTAACCCTAACCCTAAACCCTAACCCTAACCCTAACCCTAACCATAACCCAAAACCTAACCCTAACCCTAACCCTAACCCAAAACCAAACCGTAACCCTAACCTAACTCTAAATCTAAACCCTAACCCTAACCCTAACCCTAACCCTATACCTAACCCTAACCGAAAGCCTAACCCTAACCCTAACCCTAACCCTAACACTAACCCTAACCCTAACCCTAACTCTAACACTAACCCTAACCCTAACCCTAACCCTAACCCTAACCCTAACCCAAGGGCGAGGGGTAGTGCTCGGGGTAACCTAACCCTAACCCTAACCCTAACCATAACTCTAACCCTAACCCTAACCTAACTCTAACCCTAACCCTAACCCCTAACCCTAAACCTAACCCTAAACCTAACACCAACCCTAACCCTAACCCTAACCCTAACACCAAACCTAACCCTAACCCAAAACCTAACCCTAAACCTAACCCTAAACCTAACCCTAATCCTAACACTACCACTAACCCTAACCCCTAACCCTAACACTAAACCTAACCCTAACCCTAACACCAACCCTAAACCTAATCCTAACCATAACCCTAACCCAAAACCTCACTCTAACCCTAACCCTAACCCTAACCCTAACCTAACTCTAACTCTAAACCCTAACCCTAACCCTAACCCTAACCCTAACCCTGAACCTAACACCAACCCTAACCCTAACCCTAACCCTAACCGTAACCCTAACCCTAACCCTGTCCCTAACCCTAACCCTAACACTAAACCTAACACCAACCCTAACCTTAACCCTAACCCTAACCCTAACCCTAACCCTAACCCTAACCCTAACCCTAACCAAAACCTAAACCTAACCCTAACCGTAACCCTAACCCTAACCCTAACCCTAACCCTAACACTAAACCTAACTCTAACCCTAACCCTAACCCTAACCCTAAACCGTAACACTAACCCCATCCCTACCCCTAACCCTAATCCTAAACCTAACACCAACCCTAACCTTAACCCTAACCCTAACCCTAACACCAACCCTAACCCTAACCCTAACCCTAAACCCTAACCCTAACCCTAACCCTAACCCTAACCCTAACCCTAACACTAACCCTAACCCTAACCCTAACCCTAACACTAACCCTAACCCTAACCCTAACCCTAACCCTAACCCTAGGGCGAGGGGTAGTGCTCGGGGTAACCTAACCCTAACCCTAACCCTAACCCTAACCCTAAAACCAACCCTAACACTAACCCTAACCCTAACCCTAACCCAAAACCTAACCCTAATCCTAACCCTAACCCTAACACTAACCCTAACCCTAACCCTAACCCTAACACTAACCCTAACTCTAACCCCTAACCCTAACACTAAACCTAACCCTAAACCTAACACCAACCCTAACCCTAACCCTAACCTTAACACCAATACTAACACTATCCCTAGCCCTAAACCGTAACCCTAACCCTAACCCTAACCCTAACCCTAAACCTAACCCTAAACCTAACACCAACCCTAACCCTAACCCTAACCCTAACCCTAACACCAACCCTAACCCTAACCCAAAACCTAACCCTAAACCTAACCCTAACCCTAACCCTAACCCTAACCCTAACACTAACCCTAACCCCTAACCCTAACACTAAACCTAACCCTAACCCTAACACCAACCCTAAACCTAACCCTAACCCTAACCCTAACCCAAAACCTCACTCTAACCCTAACCCTAACCCTAACCTAACTCTAACTCTAAACCCTAACCCTAACCCTAACCCTAACCCTAACCCTGAACCTAACACCAACCCTAACCCTAACCCTAACCCTAACCCTAACCCTAACCGTAACCCTAAACCGAACCCTATCCCTAACCCTAACCCTAACACTAAACCTAACACCAACCCTAACCTTAACCCTAACCCTAACCCTAACACCAACCCTAACCCTAACCCTAAACCCTAACCCTAACCCTAACCCTAACCCTAACCCTAACCCAAAACCTAACCCTAACCCTAATCCTAACCCAAAACCTAACCCTAACCCTAACCTAACTCTAAATCTAAACCCTAACCCTAACCCTAAACCTAAACCTATACCTAACCCTAACCCAAAGCCTAACCCTAACCATAACCCTAACCCTAACTTTAACACTAACCCTAACCCTAACACTAACACTAA
>NW_027669420.1:65000-67500 GCF_964194185.1 Rhinolophus hipposideros | reverse complement strand
CCCTAAACCTAACCCTAACCCAAACCCTAACCCAAAACCTAACTCTAATCCTAAGCCTAACCCTAACCCTAACCTAACTCTAACTCTAAACCCTAACCCTAAACCTAACCCTAACCCTGAACCTAACACCAACCCTAACCCTAACCCTAACCGTAACCCTAACCCTAACCCTATCCCTAACCCTAACCCTAACCCTAAACCTAACACCAACCCTAACCTTAACTCTAACCCTAACCCTAACCCTAACACTAACTCTAACCCTAACCCTAACCCTAACCCTAACTCTAACCCTAACCCTAACCCTAAACCTAACACCAACCCTAACCCTAACCCTAACCCTAACCCTAACACCAACCCTAACCCTAACCCTAACCCTAACCCAAAACCTAACCCTAACGCTAACCTAACTCTAACCCTAAAACATAACCCTAACCCTAACCCTAACCCTAAACCAAAACCTAACCCTAACCCTAACCCTAACCCTAACCCTAACACTAACCCTAACCCTAACACTAACCCTAACACTAACCCTAACTCTAACCCCTAACCCTAACACTAAACCTAACCCTAAACCTAACACCAACCCTAACCCTAACCCTAACCTTAACACCAACCCTAACACTATCCCTAGCCCTAAACCGTAACCCTAACCCTAACCCTAACCCTAACCCTAACCCTAACCCTAACCCTAAACCTAACACCAACCCTAACCTTAACCCTAAACCTAACCCTAACACCAACCCTAACCCTAACCCAAAACCTAACCCTTAAACAAACCCTAACCCTAACCATAACCCTAACCCTAACACTAACCCTAAACCCTAACCCTAACACTAAACCTAACCCTAACCCTAACCTAACTCTAACCCTAAACCTAACCCTAAACCTAACATTAACCCTAAACGTAATCCTAACCCTAACACCAACCCTAACACTATCCCTAACCCTAAACCGTAACCCTCACGCTATCCCTAACCCTAATCGTAACGCTAAACCTAACACCAACCCTAACCTTAACCCTAACCCTAAACCTAACACTAACCATAACCCTAAACCTAACCCTAAAGCCTAACCCTAACCCTAACTTTTACCCTAACCCTAACCCTAACCCTAACCCTAGGGCGAGGGGTAGTGCTCGGGGTAACCTAACGCTAACCCTAACCCTAACACTAACCCTAACCCCTAACCCTAACCCTAACCCTAACCCTAACCCTAAACCTAACACCAACCTTAAACCTAACCCTAACCCTAAACCTAACACCAACCTTAAACCTAACCCTAACCCTAAACCTAACACCAACCCTAACCTTAACCCTAACCCTAACCCTAACACCAACCCTAACCCTAACCCTAACCCTAACCCTAACCCTAACCCTAACACTAACCCTAACTCTAACCCCTAACCCTAACACTAAACCTAACCCTAAACCTAACACCAACCCTAACCCTAACCCTAACCTTAACACCAACCCTAACACTATCCCTAGCCCTAAACCGTAACCCTATCCCTAACCCTAACCCTAACCCTAACCCTAAACCTAACACCAACCCTAACCATAACCCTAACCCTAACACTAAACCTAAACCCTAACCCTAACACTAAACCTAACCCTAACCCTAACCCTAACCCAAAACCTAACTCTAACCCTAAGCCTAACCCTAACCCTAACCTAACTCTAACTCTAAACCCTAACCCTAACCCTAACCCTAACCCTGAACCTAACACCAACCCTAACCCTAACCCTAACCCTAACCGTAACCCTAACCCTAACCCTATCCCTAACCCTAACCCTAACCCTAAACCTAACACCAACCCTAACCTTAACCCTAACCCTAACCCTAACCCTAACCCTAACCCTAACACTAAACCTAACCCTCACCCTAACTCTAACACTAACCCTAACTCTAACCCCTAACCCTAATTCTAAAACTAACCCTAGACCTAACACCAACCTAACCCTAACCCTAACCTTAACACCAACCCTAACACTATCCCTAACCCTAAACCTTAACCCTAACCCTAACCCTTACCCTAACCCTAAACCTAACACCAACCCTAATCCTAACCCTAACTCTAACCCTAACACAAACCCTAACCCTAACCCAAAACCTAACCCAAAACCTAACCCTAACCCTAACCCTAACCCTAACCCTAACACTAACCCTAACCCCTGAACCTAACCCTAAACCTAACCCTAACCCTAACACCAACCTTTATCCTAACCCTAACCCTAACACTAACCCAAAACCTAACTCTAACCCTAACCCTAACCCTAACCCTAACCTAACTCTAACTCTAAACCCTAACCCTAACTTTAACCCTAACCCTAACCCTAAACCTAACACCAACCCTAACCCTAACCCTAAACCTAACACCAACCCTAACCCTAACCCTAACCCTAACCCTTAACCCTAACCCTAACCCGAAACCTAACCCTAACCCTAACCCTAAACCTAACAAGGGCAAGGTGTACTGGTCAGCGACGGGCAATTTCTAGGC
>NW_027669420.1:57500-60000 GCF_964194185.1 Rhinolophus hipposideros | reverse complement strand
AGGAGTTGGAGCTGTGGCTAGGGTTAGGGATTTTGCTGTGCCTATGGGTAGAAGGAGCTGTAGGGCCAGGGGTAGGGGTAGGAGCAGAGGTAGTGCTAGGCGTAGGCCTAGGGCGAGGGGTAGTGCTCGGGGTAACCTAACCCTAACCCTAACCCTAACCCTAACCTAACTCTAACACTAACCCTAACCCCTAACCCTAACCCTAACCCTAATGACAACCCTAACCCTAACCCTAACACTAACCCTAACTTTAACCCCTAACTCTAACCCTAAACCTAACCCTAAACCTAACATTAACCCTAAACGTAATCCTAACCCTAACACCAACCCTAACACTATCCCTAACCCTAAACCGTAACCCTCACCCTATCCCTAACCCTAACCGTAACCCTAAACCTAACACCAACCCTAACCTTAACCCTAACCCTAACCCTAACTCTAACCATAACCCTAACCCTAACCCTAAAGCCTAACCCTAACCCTAACCCTTCCCCTAACCCTAACCCTAACCCTAACCCTAGGGCGAGGGGTAGTGCTCGGGGTAACCTAACCCTAACCCTAACCCTAACCATAACCCTAACCCTAACCTAACTCTAACCCTAACCCTAACCCTAACCCTAACCCTAAACCTAACACCAACCCTAACCCTAACGCTAAACCTAACCCTAACACAAACCCTAACCCTAACCCAAAACCTAACCCTAAACCTAACCGTAATCCTAACCCTAACCCTAACCCTAACAATAACCCTAACCCCTAACCCTAACACTAAACCTAACCCTAACCCTAACACCAACCCTAAACCTAACCCTAACCCTAACCCTAACCCAAAACCTAACTCTAACCCTAACCCTAACCCTAACCCTAACCTAACTCTAACTCTAAACCCTAACCCTAACCCTAACCCTAACCCTAACCCTAAACCTAACACCAACTCTAACCCTAACCCTAACCCTAACCGTAACCCTAAACCTAACCCTATTTCTAACCCTAACCCTAACCCTAAACCTAACACCAACCCTAACCTAACCCTAACCCTAACCCTAACACCAACCCTAACCCTAACCCTAACCCTAAACCCTAACCCTAACCCTAACCCTAACCCTAACCCTAACCCAAAACCTAACCTAACCCTAACCCTAACCCAAAACCTAACCCTAACCCTAACCTAACTCTAAATCTAAACCCTAACCCTAACCCTAACCCTAACCCTATACCTAACCCTAACCGAAAGCCTAACCCTAACCCTAACCCTAACCCTAACACTAACCCTAACCCTAACCCTAACACTAACACTAACCCTAACCCTAACCCTAACCCTAACCCTAACCCTAACTCTAAACCTAACCCTAGGGCGAGGGGTAGTGCTCGGGGTAACCTAACCCTAACCCTAACCCTAACCATAACTCTAACCCTAACCCTAACCTAACTCTAACCCTAACCCTAACCCCTAACCCTAACCCTAACCCTAAACCTAACCCTAAACCTAACCCTAACCCTAACACTAACCCTAACCCCTAACCCTAACCCTAAACCTAACCCTAACCCTAACACCAACCCTAAACCTAACCCTAACCCTAACCCAAAACCTAACTCTAACCCTAACCCTAACCCTAACCTAACTCTAACTCTAAACCCTAAACCTAAACCTAACCCTAACCCTAACCCTAAACCTAACACCAACCCTAACCCTAAACCTAACACCAACCCTAACCCTAACGCTAACCCTAACCCTAACACTAACCCTAACCCCTAACCCTAACCCTAACCCTAACCCTAAACCTAACACCAACCTTAAACCTAACCCTAACCCTAAACCTAACACCAACCCTAACCTTAACCCTAACCCTAACCCTAACACCAACCCTAACCCTAACCCTAACCCTAAACCCTAACCCTAACCCTAACCCTAACCCTAACCCTAACCCTAACTCTAACCCAAAACCTAACCCTAACCCTAACCCTAACCCAAAACCTAACCCTAACCCTAACCTAACTCTAACTCTAAACCCTAACCCTAATCCTAACTCTAACCCTATACCTAACCCTAAACCAAAGCCTAACCCTAACACTAACCCTAACCCTAACCCTAACCCTAACCCTAACACTAACCCTAACCCTAACATTAACCCTAACACTAACCCTAACCCTAACCCTAACCCTAACCCTAGGGCGAGGGGTAGTGCTCGGGGTAACCTAACCCTAACCCTAACCCTAACCCTAATCCTAACCCTAACCCTAACCTAACTCTAACCCTAACCCTAACCCCTAACCCTAACCCTAACCCTAACTCTAACCCTAACCCTAACCCTAACCCTAACACCAACCCTAACCCTAACCCTAACCCTAACACAAAACCTAACCCTAACGCTAACCTAACTCTAACCGTAAACCATAACCCTAACCCTAACCCTAACCCTAACCCAAAACCTAACCCTAACCCTAACCCTAACCCTAACACCAACCCTAACCCTAACCCTAACCCTAACACAAAACCTAA
>NW_027669420.1:27500-42500 GCF_964194185.1 Rhinolophus hipposideros | reverse complement strand
CCTAACCCTAACCCTAACCCTAACCCTAAACCTAACACCAACCCTAACCCTAACCCTAACCCTAACCGTAACCCTAAACCTAACCCTATTTCTAACCCTAACCCTAACCCTAAACCTAACACCAACCCTAACCTAACCCTAACCCTAACCCTAACACCAACCCTAACCCTAACCCTAACCCTAAACCCTAACCCTAACCCTAACCCTAACCCTAACCCAAAACCTAACTTTAACCCTAACCCTAACCCAAAACCTAACCCTAACCCTAACCTAACTCTAAATCTAAACCCTAACCCTAACCCTAACCCTAACCCTATACCTAACCCTAACCGAAAGCCTAACCCTAACCCTAACCCTAACCCTAACACTAACCCTAACCCTAACTCTAACCCTAACCCTAACCCTAACCCTAACCCTAACCCTAACCCTAACCCTAACCCTAGGGCGAGGGGTAGTGCTAGGGGTAACCTAACCCTAACCCTAACCCTAACCATAACTCTAACCCTAACCCTAACCTAACTCTAACCCTTACCCTAACCCCTAAACCTAACCCTAACCCTAAACCTAACACTAATCCTAAACCTAACACCAACCCTAACCCTAACCCTAACCTAACCCTAACCCTAACCCTAACCCTAACACTAACCCTAACCCTAACCCTAAACCTAACACTAATTCTAACTCTAACCCCTAACCCTAACACTAAACCTAACCCTAAACCAAACACCAACCCTAACCCTAACCCTAACCCTAACCCTAACCCTAACCCTAACCCTAAACCTAAACCTAACCCTAACCCTAACCCTAACACTAACCCTAACTCTAACCCTTAACCCTAACCCTAACCCTAACCTTAACACCAACACTTACACTATCCCTAACCCTAAACCGTAACCCTAACCCTAACCCTAACCCTAACCCTAACACTAACCCTAACCCTATACCTAACACCAACCCTAACCCAAACCCTAACTCTAACCCTAACACCAACCCTAACCCTAACCCAAAACCTAACCCTAAACCTAACCCTAACCCTAACCCTAACCCTAACACTAAACCTAACCCCTAACCCTAACCCTAAACCTAACCCTAAACCTAACACCAACCCTAAACCTAACCCTAACCCTAACCCTAACCCAAAACCTAACTCTAACCCTAACCCTAACACTAACCTAACTCTAACTCTAAACCTTAACCCTAAACCTAACCCTAACCTAACCCTAAACCTAACAACAACCCTAAACCTAACCCTAACCCTAACACCAACCCTAACCCTAATCCTAACCCTAAACCCTAACTCTAACACTAACCCTAACCCTAACACCAATACTAACCCTAATCCTAACCCTAAACCCTAACCCTAACCCTAACCCTAACCCTAACCCTAACCCTAAACCGTAACACTAACCCTATCCCTACCCCTAACCCTAACCCTAAACCTAACACCAACCCTAACCTTAACCCTAACCCTAAACCTAACACCAACCCTAACCCTAACCCTAACCCTAAACCCTAACCCTAACCCTAACCCTAACCCTAACCCTAACCCTAACCCTAACACTAACCCTAACCCTAACCCTAACCCTAACACTAAACCTAACCCTAACCCTAACCCTAACCCTAACCCTAGGGCGAGGGGTAGTGCTCGGGGTAACCTAACCCTAACCCTAACCCTAACCCTAACCCTAAAACCAACCCTAACCCTAACCCTAACCCTAACCCTAACCCAAAACCTAACCCTAACCCTAACCCTAACCCTAACACTAACCCTAAACCTAACCCTAACCCTAACACTAACCCTAACTCTAACCCCTAACCCTAACACTAAACCTAACCCTAAAACTAACAACAACCCTAACCCTAACCCTAACCTTAACACCAATACTAACACTATCCCTAGCCCTAAACCGTAATCCTAACCCTAACCCTAACCCTAACCCTAAACCTAAACCTAACCCTAACCCTAACCCTAACACTAACCCTAACTCTAACCCTTAACCCTAACCCTAAACCTAACCCTAAACCTAACACCAAACCTAACCCTAACCCTAACCTTAACACCAACCCTTACACTATCCCTAACCCTAAACCGTAAACCTAACCCTAACCCTAACCCTAACCCTAACCCTAAACCTAACCCTATACCTAACACCAACCCTAACCCTAACCCTAACTCTAACCCTAACACCAACCCTAACCCTAACCCAAAACCTAACCCTAAACCTAACCCTAACCCTAACCCTAACCCTAACACTAACCCTAACCCCTAACCCTAACCCTAAACCTAACCCTAAACCTAACACCAACCCTAAACCTAACCCTAACCCTAACCCTAACCCAAAACCTAACTCTAACCCTAACCCTAACACTAACCTAACTCTAACTCTAAACCCTAACCCTAAACCTAACCCTAACCTAACCCTAAACCTAACAACAACCCTAAACCTAACTCTAACCCTAACACCAACCCTAACCCTAATCCTAACCCTAAACCCTAACTCTAACCCTAACCCTAACCCTAACACCAACCCTAACCCTAATCCTAACCCTAAACCGTAACACTAACCCTATCCCTACCCCTAACCCTAACCCTAAACCTAACACCAACCCTAACCTTAACCCTAACCCTAACCCTAACACCAACCCTAACCCTAACCCTAACCCTAAACCCTAACCCTAACCCTAACCCTAACACTAACCCTAACCCTAACCCTAACCCTAACACTAACCCTAACCCTAACCCTAACCCTAAGCCTAACCCTAGGGCGAGGGGTAGTGCTCGGGGTAACCTAACCCTAACCCTAACCCTAACCCTAACCCTAACCCTAACCCAAAACCTAACCCTAACCCTAACCCTAACCCTAACACTAACCCTAACCCTAACCCTAACCCTAACACTAACCCTAACTCTAACCCCTAACCCTAACACTAAACCTAACCCTAAAACTAACAACAACCCTAACCCTAACCCTAACCTTAACACCAATACTAACACTATCCCTAGCCCTAAATTGTAATCCTAACCCTAACCCTAACCCTAACCCTAACCCTAACCCTAACCCTAAACCTAACACCAACCCTAATCCTAACCCTAACACTAACCCTAACACCAACCCTAACCCTAACCCAAAACCTAACCCTAAACCTAACCCTAACCCTAACCCTAACCCTAACACTAACCCTAACCCCTAACCCTAACACTAAACCTATCCCTAACCCTAACACCAACCCTAAACCTAACCCTAAACCTAACCCTAACCCAAAACCTCACCCTAACCCTAACCCTAACCCTAACCCTAACCTAACTCTAACTCTAAACCCTAACCCTAACCCTAACCCTAACCCTAACCCTGAACCTAACACCAACCCTAACCCTAACCCTAACCCTAACCGTAACCCTAACCCTAACCCTATCCCTAACCCTAACCCTAACACTAATCCTAACACCAACCCTAACCTTAACCCTAACCCTAACCCTAACACCAACCCTAACCCTAACCCTAACCCTAACCCTAAACCGTAACACTAACCCCATCCCTACCCCTAACCCTAACCCTAAACCTAACACCAACCCTAACCTTAACCCTAACCCTAACCCTAACACCAACCCTAACCCTAACCCTAACACTAAACCCTAACCCTAACCCTAACCCTAACCCTAACCCTAACCCTAACACTAACCCTAACCCTAACCCTAACCCTAACACTAACCCTAACTTTAACCCTAACCCTAACCCTAGGGCGAGGGGTAGTGCTCGGGGTAACCTAACCCTAACCCTAACCCTAACCCTAACCCTAAAACCAAACCTAACCCTAACCCTAACCCTAACCCTAACCCAAAACCTAACCTTAATCCCAACCCTAACCCTAACACTAACACTAACCCTAACCCTAACCCTAACACTAACCCTAACTCTAACCCCTAACACTAACACTAAACCTAACCCTAAACCTAACACCAACCCTAACCCTAACCCTAACCTTAACACCAATACTAACACTATCCCTAGCCCTAAACCGTAACCCTAACCCTAACCCTAACCCTAACCCTAAACCTAACCCTAAACCTAACACCAACCCTAACCCTAACCCTAACCCTAACCCTAACACCAACCCTAACCCTAACCCAAAACCTAACCCTAAACCTAACCCTAACCCTAACCCTAACCCTAACACTAACCCTAACCCCTAACCTAACACTAAAGCTAACCCTAACCCTAACACCAACCCTAAACCTAACCCTAACCCTAACCCTAACCCAAAACCTCACTCTAACCCTAACCCTAACCCTAACCCTAACCTAACTCTAACTCTAAACCCTAACCATAACCCTAACCCTAACCCTGAACCTAACACCAACCCTAACCCTAACCCTAACCCTAACCGTAACCCTAACCCTAACCCTATCCCTAACCCTAACCCTAACACTAAACCTAACACCAACCCTAACCTTAACCCTAACCCTAACCCTAACACCAACCCTAACCCTAACCCTAAACCCTAACCCTAACCCTAACCCTAACCCTAACCCAAAACCTAACCCTAACCCTAATCCTAACCCAAAACCTAACCCTAACCCTAACCTAACTCTAAATCTAAACCCTAACCCTAACCCTAAACCTAACCCTATACCTAACCCTAACCCAAAGCCTAACCCTAACCATAACCCTAACCCTAACTTTAACACTAACCCTAACCCTAACACTAACACTAACCCTAACCCTAACCCTAACCCTAACCCTAGGGGGAGGGGTAGTACTCGGGGTAACCTAACTCTAACCCTAACCCTAACCATAACCCTAACCCTAACCCTAACCTAACTCTACCCCTAACCCTAACCCCTAACCCTAACCCTAACCCTAACCCTAACCCTAACACCAACCCTAACCCTAACCCTAACCCTAACCCAAAACCTAACTCTAACGCTAACCTAACTCTAACCCTAAACCCCAACCCTAACCCTAACCCTAACCCTAACCCTAACCCTAACCCAAAACCTAACCCTAACCCTAACACTAACCCTAACACCAACCCTAACCCTAACCCAAAACCTAACCCTAAACCTAACCCTAACCCTAACCCTAACCCTAACACTAACCCTAACCCCTAACCATAACACTAAACCTAACCCTAACCCTAACACCAACCCTAAACCTAACCCTAACCCTAACCCTAACCCAAAACCTCACTCTAACCCTAACCCTAACCCTAACCCTAACCTAACTCTAACTTTAAACCCTAACCCTAACCCTAACCCTAACCCTAACCCTGAACCTAACACCAACCCTAACCCTAACCCTAACCCTAACCGTAACCCTAACCCTAACCCTATCCCTAACCCTAACCCTAACACTAATCCTAACACCAACCCTAACCTTAACCCTAACCCTAACCCTAACACCAACCCTAACCCTAACCCTAACCCTAACCCTAAACCGTAACACTAACCCCATCCCTACCCCTAACCCTAACCCTAAACCTAACACCAACCCTAACCTTAACCCTAACCCTAACCCTAACACCAACCCTAACCCTAACCCTAACCCTAAACCCCAACCCTAACCCTAACCCTAACCCTAACCCTAACCCTAACCCTAACACTAACCCTAACCCTAACCCTAACCCTAACACTAACCCTAACCCTAACCCTAACCCTAACCCTAGGGCGAGGGGTAGTGCTCGGGGTAACCTAACCCTAACCCTAACCCTAACCCTAAAACCAAACCTAACCCTAACCCTAACCCTAACCCTAACCCAAAACCTAACCCTAATCCTAACGCTAAACCTAACACTAACCCTAACCCTAACCCTAACCCTAACACTAACCCTAACTCTAACCCCTAACCCTAACACTAAACCTAACCGTAAACCTAACACCAACCCTAACCCTAACCCTAACCTTAACACCAATACTAACACTATCCCTAGCCCTAAACCGTAACCCTAACCCTAACCCTAACCCTAACCCTAAATCTAACCCTAAACCTAACACCAACCCTAACCCTAACCATAACCCTAACCCTAACCCTAACCTAACTCTACCCCTAACCCTAACCCCTAACCCTAACCCTAACCCTAACCCTAACCCTAACACCAAACCTAACCCTAACCCTAACCCTAACCATAACCCTAACCCTAACCCAAAACCTAACTCTAACCCTAACCCTAACCCTAACCCTAACCCTAACCCTAACCCTGACCCTAACCCAAAACCTAACCCTAACCCTAACCCTAACCATAACCCTAACCCTAACCCAAAACCTAACTCTAACCCTAACCCTAACCCTAACCCAAAACATAACTCTAACGCTAACCTAACTCTAACCCTAAACCCCAACCCTAACCCTAACCCTAACCCTAACCCTGACCCTAACCCAAAACCTAACCCTAACCCTAACCCTAACCATAACCCTAACCCTAACCCAAAACCTAACTCTAACCCTAACCCTAACCCTAACCCAAAACCTAACTCTAACGCTAACCTAACTCTAACCCTAAACCCCAACCCTAACCCTAACCCTAACCCTAACCCTAACCCTAACCCTAAACCTAACACCAACCCTAACCCTAACCCTAACCCTAACCGTAACCCTAAACCTAACCCTATTTCTAACCCTAACCCTAACCCTAAACCTAACACCAACCCTAACCTAACCCTAACCCTAACCCTAACACCAACCCTAACCCTAACCCTAACACTAAACCCTAACCCTAACCCTAACCCTAACCCTAACCCAAAACCTAACTTTAACCCTAACCCTAACCCAAAACCTAACCCTAACCCTAACCTAACTCTAAATCTAAACCCTAACCCTAACCCTAACCCTAACCCTATACCTAACCCTAACCGAAAGCCTAACCCTAACCCTAACCCTAACCCTAACACTAACCCTAACCCTAACCCTAACTCTAACCCTAACCCTAACCCTAACCCTAACCCTAACCCTAACCCTAACCCTAACCCTAGGGCGAGGGGTAGTGCTAGGGGTAACCTAACCCTAACCCTAACCCTAACCATAACTCTAACCCTAACCCTAACCTAACTCTAACCCTTACCCTAACCCCTAAACCTAACCCTAACCCTAACCCTAACCCTAACCCTAGGGCGAGGGGTAGTGCTAGGGGTAACCTAACCCTAACCCTAACACTAACCCTAACTCTAACCCCTAACACTAACACTAAACCTAACCCTAAACCTAACACCAACCCTAACCCTAACCCTAACCTTAACACCAATACTAACACTATCCCTAGCCCTAAACCGTAACCCTAACCCTAACCCTAACCCTAACCCTAAACCTAACCCTAAACCTAACACCAACCCTAACCCTAACCCTAACCCTAACCCTAACACCAACCCTAACCCTAACCCAAAACCTAACCCTAAACCTAACCCTAACCCTAACCCTAACCCTAACCCTAACACTAACCCTAACCCCTAACCTAACACTAAAGCTAACCCTAACCCTAACACCAACCCTAAACCTAACCCTAACCCTAACCCTAACCCAAAACCTCACTCTGACCCTAACCCTAACCCTAACCCTAACCTAACTCTAACTCTAAACCCTAACCATAACCCTAACCCTAACCCTGAACCTAACACCAACCCTAACCCTAACCCTAACCCTAACCGTAACCCTAACCCTAACCCTATCCCTAACCCTAACCCTAACACTAAACCTAACACCAACCCTAACCTTAACCCTAACCCTAACCCTAACACCAACCCTAACCCTAACCCTAAACCCTAACCCTAACCCTAACCCTAACCCTAACCCAAAACCTAACCCTAACCCTAATCCTAACCCAAAACCTAACCCTAACCCTAACCTAACTCTAAATCTAAACCCTAACCCTAACCCTAAACCTAACCCTATACCTAACCCTAACCCAAAGCCTAACCCTAACCATAACCCTAACCCTAACTTTAACACTAACCCTAACCCTAACACTAACACTAACCCTAACCCTAACCCTAACCCTAACCCTAGGGGGAGGGGTAGTACTCGGGGTAACCTAACTCTAACCCTAACCCTAACCATAACCCTAACCCTAACCCTAACCTAACTCTACCCCTAACCCTAACCCCTAACCCTAACCCTAACCCTAACCCTAACCCTAACACCAACCCTAACCCTAACCCTAACCCTAACCCAAAACCTAACTCTAACGCTAACCTAACTCTAACCCTAAACCCCAACCCTAACCCTAACCCTAACCCTAACCCTAACCCTAACCCAAAACCTAACCCTAACCCTAACACTAACCCTAACACCAACCCTAACCCTAACCCAAAACCTAACCCTAAACCTAACCCTAACCCTAACCCTAACCCTAACACTAACCCTAACCCCTAACCATAACACTAAACCTAACCCTAACCCTAACACCAACCCTAAACCTAACCCTAACCCTAACCCTAACCCAAAACCTCACTCTAACCCTAACCCTAACCCTAACCCTAACCTAACTCTAACTTTAAACCCTAACCCTAACCCTAACCCTAACCCTAACCCTGAACCTAACACCAACCCTAACCCTAACCCTAACCCTAACCGTAACCCTAACCCTAACCCTATCCCTAACCCTAACCCTAACACTAATCCTAACACCAACCCTAACCTTAACCCTAACCCTAACCCTAACACCAACCCTAACCCTAACCCTAACCCTAACCCTAAACCGTAACACTAACCCCATCCCTACCCCTAACCCTAACCCTAAACCTAACACCAACCCTAACCTTAACCCTAACCCTAACCCTAACACCAAGCCTAACCCTAACCCTAACCCTAAACCCCAACCCTAACCCTAACCCTAACCCTAACCCTAACCCTAACACTAACCCTAACCCTAACCCTAACCCTAACACTAACCCTAACCCTAACCCTAACCCTAACCCTAGGGCGAGGGGTAGTGCTCGGGGTAACCTAACCCTAACCCTAACCCTAACCCTAAAACCAAACCTAACCCTAACCCTAACCCTAACCCTAACCCAAAACCTAACCCTAATCCTAACGCTAAACCTAACACTAACCCTAACCCTAACCCTAACCCTAACACTAACCCTAACTCTAACCCCTAACCCTAACACTAAACCTAACCCTAAACCTAACACCAACCCTAACCCTAACCCTAACCTTAACACCAATACTAACACTATCCCTAGCCCTAAACCGTAACCCTAACCCTAACCCTAACCCTAACCCTAAATCTAACCCTAAACCTAACACCAACCCTAACCCTAACCCTAACCCTAACCCTAACACCAACCCTAACCCAAACCCAAAACCTAACCCTAAACCTAACCCTAACCCTAACCCTAACCCTAACACTAACCCTAACCCCTAACCCTAACACTAAATCTAACCCTAACCCTAACACCAACCCTAAACCTAACCCTAACCCTAACCCTAACCCAAAACCTCACTCTAACCCTAACCCTAACCCTAACCCTAACCTAACTCTAACTCTAAACCCTAACCATAACCCTAACCCTAACCCTAACCCTGAACATAACCCTAACCCTAACCCTAACCCTGAACCTAACACCAACCCTAACCCTAACCCTAACCCTAACCGTAACCCTAACCCTAACCCTATCCCTAACCCTAACCCTAACACTAAACCTAACACCAACCCTAACCTTAACCCTAACCCTAACCCTAACACCAACCCTAACCCTAACCCTAAACCCTAACCCTAACCCTAACCCTAACCCTAACCCAAAACCTAAACCTAACCCTAATCCTAACCCAAAACCTAACCCTAACCCTAACCTAACTCTAAATCTAAACCCTAACCCTAACCCTAAACCTAACCCTATACCTAACCCTAACCCAAAGCCTAACCCTAACCATAACCCTAACCCTAACTTTAACACTAACCCTAACCCTAACACTAACACTAACCCTAACCCTAACCCTAACCCTAACCCTAACCCTAGGGGGAGGGGTAGTGCTCGGGGTAACCTAACTCTAACCCTAACCCTAACCATAACCCTAACCCTAACCCTAACCTAACTCTACCCCTAACCCTAACCCCTAACCCTAACCCTAACCCTAACCCTAACCTTAACACCAAACCTAACCCTAACCCTAACCCTAACCCAAAACATAACTCTAACGCTAACCTAACTCTAACCCTAAACCCCAACCCTAACCCTAACCCTAACCCTAACCCTGACCCTAACCCAAAACCTAACCCTAACCCTAACCCTAACCATAACCCTAACCCTAACCCAAAACCTAACTCTAACCCTAACCCTAACCCTAACCCAAAACCTAACTCTAACGCTAACCTAACTCTAACCCTAAACCCCAACCCTAACCCTAACCCTAACCCTAACCCTAACCCTAACCCTAAACCTAACACCAACCCTAACCCTAACCCTAACCCTAACCGTAACCCTAAACCTAACCCTATTTCTAACCCTAACCCTAACCCTAAACCTAACACCAACCCTAACCTAACCCTAACCCTAACCCTAACACCAACCCTAACCCTAACCCTAACCCTAAACCCTAACCCTAACCCTAACCCTAACCCTAACCCAAAACCTAACTTTAACCCTAACCCTAACCCAAAACCTAACCCTAACCCTAACCTAACTCTAAATCTAAACCCTAACCCTAACCCTAACCCTAACCCTATACCTAACCCTAACCGAAAGCCTAACCCTAACCCTAACCCTAACCCTAACACTAACCCTAACCCTAACTCTAACCCTAACCCTAACCCTAACCCTAACCCTAACCCTAACCCTAACCCTAACCCTAGGGCGAGGGGTAGTGCTAGGGGTAACCTAACCCTAACCCTAACCCTAACCATAACTCTAACCCTAACCCTAACCTAACTCTAACCCTTACCCTAACCCCTAAACCTAACCCTAACCCTAAACCTAACACTAATCCTAAACCTAACACCAACCCTAACCCTAACCCTAACCTAACCCTAACCCTAACCCTAACCCTAACACTAACCCTAACCCTAACCCTAAACCTAACACTAATTCTAACTCTAACCCCTAACCCTAACACTAAACCTAACCCTAAACCAAACACCAACCCTAACCCTAACCCTAACCCTAACCCTAACCCTAACCCTAACCCTAAACCTAAACCTAACCCTAACCCTAACCCTAACACTAACCCTAACTCTAACCCTTAACCCTAACCCTAACCCTAACCTTAACACCAACACTTACACTATCCCTAACCCTAAACCGTAACCCTAACCCTAACCCTAACCCTAACCCTAACACTAACCCTAACCCTATACCTAACACCAACCCTAACCCAAACCCTAACTCTAACCCTAACACCAACCCTAACCCTAACCCAAAACCTAACCCTAAACCTAACCCTAACCCTAACCCTAACCCTAACACTAAACCTAACCCCTAACCCTAACCCTAAACCTAACCCTAAACCTAACACCAACCCTAAACCTAACCCTAACCCTAACCCTAACCCAAAACCTAACTCTAACCCTAACCCTAACACTAACCTAACTCTAACTCTAAACCTTAACCCTAAACCTAACCCTAACCTAACCCTAAACCTAACAACAACCCTAAACCTAACCCTAACCCTAACACCAACCCTAACCCTAATCCTAACCCTAAACCCTAACTCTAACACTAACCCTAACCCTAACACCAATACTAACCCTAATCCTAACCCTAAACCCTAACCCTAACCCTAACCCTAACCCTAACCCTAACCCTAAACCGTAACACTAACCCTATCCCTACCCCTAACCCTAACCCTAAACCTAACACCAACCCTAACCTTAACCCTAACCCTAAACCTAACACCAACCCTAACCCTAACCCTAACCCTAAACCCTAACCCTAACCCTAACCCTAACCCTAACCCTAACCCTAACCCTAACACTAACCCTAACCCTAACCCTAACCCTAACACTAAACCTAACCCTAACCCTAACCCTAACCCTAACCCTAGGGCGAGGGGTAGTGCTCGGGGTAACCTAACCCTAACCCTAACCCTAACCCTAACCCTAAAACCAACCCTAACCCTAACCCTAACCCTAACCCTAACCCAAAACCTAACCCTAACCCTAACCCTAACCCTAACACTAACCCTAAACCTAACCCTAACCCTAACACTAACCCTAACTCTAACCCCTAACCCTAACACTAAACCTAACCCTAAAACTAACAACAACCCTAACCCTAACCCTAACCTTAACACCAATACTAACACTATCCCTAGCCCTAAACCGTAATCCTAACCCTAACCCTAACCCTAACCCTAAACCTAAACCTAACCCTAACCCTAACCCTAACACTAACCCTAACTCTAACCCTTAACCCTAACCCTAAACCTAACCCTAAACCTAACACCAAACCTAACCCTAACCCTAACCTTAACACCAACCCTTACACTATCCCTAACCCTAAACCGTAAACCTAACCCTAACCCTAACCCTAACCCTAACCCTAAACCTAACCCTATACCTAACACCAACCCTAACCCTAACCCTAACTCTAACCCTAACACCAACCCTAACCCTAACCCAAAACCTAACCCTAAACCTAACCCTAACCCTAACCCTAACCCTAACACTAACCCTAACCCCTAACCCTAACCCTAAACCTAACCCTAAACCTAACACCAACCCTAAACCTAACCCTAACCCTAACCCTAACCCAAAACCTAACTCTAACCCTAACCCTAACACTAACCTAACTCTAACTCTAAACCTAACCCTAAACCTAACCCTAACCTAACCCTAAACCTAACAACAACCCTAAACCTAACTCTAACCCTAACACCAACCCTAACCCTAATCCTAACCCTAAACCCTAACTCTAACCCTAACCCTAACCCTAACACCAACCCTAACCCTAATCCTAACCCTAAACCGTAACACTAACCCTATCCCTACCCCTAACCCTAACCCTAAACCTAACACCAACCCTAACCTTAACCCTAACCCTAACCCTAACACCAACCCTAACCCTAACCCTAACCCTAAACCCTAACCCTAACCCTAACCCTAACACTAACCCTAACCCTAACCCTAACCCTAAGCCTAACCCTAGGGCGAGGGGTAGTGCTCGGGGTAACCTAACCCTAACCCTAACCCTAACCCTAACCCTAACCCTAACCCAAAACCTAACCCTAACCCTAACCCTAACCCTAACACTAACCCTAACCCTAACCCTAACCCTAACACTAACCCTAACTCTAACCCCTAACCCTAACACTAAACCTAACCCTAAAACTAACAACAACCCTAACCCTAACCCTAACCTTAACACCAATACTAACACTATCCCTAGCCCTAAATTGTAATCCTAACCCTAACCCTAACCCTAACCCTAACCCTAACCCTAACCCTAAACCTAACACCAACCCTAATCCTAACCCTAACACTAACCCTAACACCAAACCCTAACCCTAACCCAAAACCTAACCCTAAACCTAACCCTAACCCTAACCCTAACCCTAACACTAACCCTAACCCCTAACCCTAACACTAAACCTATCCCTAACCCTAACACCAACCCTAAACCTAACCCTAAACCTAACCCTAACCCAAAACCTCACCCTAACCCTAACCCTAACCCTAACCCTAACCTAACTCTAACTCTAAACCCTAACCCTAACCCTAACCCTAACCCTAACCCTGAACCTAACACCAACCCTAACCCTAACCCTAACCCTAACCGTAACCCTAACCCTAACCCTATCCCTAACCCTAACCCTAACACTAATCCTAACACCAACCCTAACCTTAACCCTAACCCTAACCCTAACACCAACCCTAACCCTAACCCTAACCCTAACCCTAAACCGTAACACTAACCCCATCCCTACCCCTAACCCTAACCCTAAACCTAACACCAACCCTAACCTTAACCCTAACCCTAACCCTAACACCAACCCTAACCCTAACCCTAACACTAAACCCTAACCCTAACCCTAACCCTAACCCTAACCCTAACCCTAACACTAACCCTAACCCTAACCCTAACCCTAACACTAACCCTAACTTTAACCCTAACCCTAACCCTAGGGCGAGGGGTAGTGCTCGGGGTAACCTAACCCTAACCCTAACCCTAACCCTAACCCTAAAACCAAACCTAACCCTAACCCTAACCCTAACCCTAACCCAAAACCTAACCCCTAATCCCAACCCTAACCCTAACACTAACACTAACCCTAACCCTAACCCTAACACTAACCCTAACTCTAACCCCTAACACTAACACTAAACCTAACCCTAAACCTAACACCAACCCTAACCCTAACCCTAACCTTAACACCAATACTAACACTATCCCTAGCCCTAAACCGTAACCCTAACCCTAACCCTAACCCTAACCCTAAACCTAACCCTAAACCTAACACCAACCCTAACCCTAACCCTAACCTAACCCTAACACCAACCCTAACCCTAACCCAAAACCTAACCCTAAACCTAACCCTAACCCTAACCCTAACCCTAACCCTAACACTAACCCTAACCCCTAACCTAACACTAAAGCTAACCCTAACCCTAACACCAACCCTAAACCTAACCCTAACCCTAACCCTAACCCAAAACCTCACTCTAACCCTAACCCTAACCCTAACCCTAACCTAACTCTAACTCTAAACCCTAACCATAACCCTAACCCTAACCCTGAACCTAACACCAACCCTAACCCTAACCCTAACCCTAACCGTAACCCTAACCCTAACCCTATCCCTAACCCTAACCCTAACACTAAACCTAACACCAACCCTAACCTAACCCTAACCCTAACCCCTACCCTAACACCAACCCTAACCCTAACCCTAAACCCTAACCCTAACCCTAACCCTAACCCTAACCCAAAACCTAACCCTAACCCTAATCCTAACCCAAAACCTAACCCTAACCCTAACCTAACTCTAAATCTAAACCCTAACCCTAACCCTAAACCTAACCCTATACCTAACCCTAACCCAAAGCCTAACCCTAACCATAACCCTAACCCTAACT
>NW_027669420.1:15000-22500 GCF_964194185.1 Rhinolophus hipposideros | reverse complement strand
TAACCCTAACCCTAACCTTAACACCAATACTAACACTATCCCTAGCCCTAAACCGTAACCCTAACCCTAACCCTAACCCTAACCCTAAATCTAACCCTAAACCTAACACCAACCCTAACCCTAACCCTAACCCTAACCCTAACACCAACCCTAACCCAAACCCAAAACCTAACCCTAAACCTAACCCTAACCCTAACCCTAACCCTAACCCTAACACTAAACCTAACCCCTAACCCTAACACTAAATCTAACCCTAACCCTAACACCAACCCTAAACCTAACCCTAACCCTAACCCTAACCCAAAACCTCACTCTAACCCTAACCCTAACCCTAACCCTAACCTAACTCTAACTCTAAACCCTAACCATAACCCTAACCCTAACCCTAACCCTGAACCTAACACCAACCCTAACCCTAACCCTAACCCTAACCGTAACCCTAACCCTAACACTATCCCTAACCCTAACCCTAACACTAAACCTAACACCAACCCTAACCTTAACCCTAACCCTAACCCTAACACCAACCCTAACCCTAACCCTAAACCCTAACCCTAACCCTAATCCTAACCCTAACCCAAAACCTAAACCTAACCCTAATCCTAACCCAAAACCTAACCCTAACCCTAACCTAACTCTAAATCTAAACCCTAACCCTAACCCTAAACCTAACCCTATACCTAACCCTAACCCAAAGCCTAACCCTAACCATAACCCTAACCCTAACTTTAACACTAACCCTAACCCTAACACTAACACTAACCCTAACCCTAACCCTAACCCTAACCCTAACCCTAGGGGGAGGGGTAGTGCTCGGGGTAACCTAACTCTAACCCTAACCCTAACCATAACCCTAACCCTAACCCTAACCTAACTCTACCCCTAACCCTAACCCCTAACCCTAACCCTAACCCTAACCCTAACCCTAACACCAAACCTAACCCTAACCCTAACCCTAACCCAAAACATAACTCTAACGCTAACCTAACTCTAACCCTAAACCCCAACCCTAACCCTAACCCTAACCCTAACCCTGACCCTAACCCAAAACCTAACCCTAACCCTAACCCTAACCATAACCCTAACCCTAACCCAAAACCTAACTCTAACCCTAACCCTAACCCTAACCCAAAACCTAACTCTAACGCTAACCTAACTCTAACCCTAAACCCCAACCCTAACCCTAACCCTAACCCTAACCCTAACCCTAACCCTAAACCTAACACCAACCCTAACCCTAACCCTAACCCTAACCGTAACCCTAAACCTAACCCTATTTCTAACCCTAACCCTAACCCTAAACCTAACACCAACCCTAACCTAACCCTAACCCTAACCCTAACACCAACCCTAACCCTAACCCTAACACTAAACCCTAACCCTAACCCTAACCCTAACCCTAACCCAAAACCTAACTTTAACCCTAACCCTAACCCAAAACCTAACCCTAACCCTAACCTAACTCTAAATCTAAACCCTAACCCTAACCCTAACCCTAACCCTATACCTAACCCTAACCGAAAGCCTAACCCTAACCCTAACCCTAACCCTAACACTAACCCTAACCCTAACCCTAACTCTAACCCTAACCCTAACCCTAACCCTAACCCTAACCCTAACCCTAACCCTAACCCTAGGGCGAGGGGTAGTGCTAGGGGTAACCTAACCCTAACCCTAACCCTAACCATAACTCTAACCCTAACCCTAACCTAACTCTAACCCTTACCCTAACCCCTAAACCTAACCCTAACCCTAAACCTAACACTAATCCTAAACCTAACACCAACCCTAACCCTAACCCTAACCTAACCCTAACCCTAACCCTAACCCTAACACTAACCCTAACCCTAACCCTAACCCTAACACTAACCCTAACTCTAACCCCTAACCCTAACACTAAACCTAACCCTAAACCAAACACCAACCCTAACCCTAACCCTAACCCTAACCCTAACCCTAACCCTAAACCTAAACCTAACCCTAACCCTAACCCTAACACTAACCCTAACTCTAACCCTTAACCCTAACCCTAACCCTAACCTTAACACCAACACTTACACTATCCCTAACCCTAAACCGTAACCCTAACCCTAACCCTAACCCTAACCCAAAACCTAACTTTAACCCTAACCCTAACCCAAAACCTAACCCTAACCCTAACCTAACTCTAAACCCTAACCCTAACCCTAACCCTAACCCTAACCCTAACCCTAAACCCTAACCCTAACCCTAACCCTAACCCTAACCCTAAACCGTAACACTAACCCTATCCCTACCCCTAACCCTAACCCTAAACCTAACACCAACCCTAAACTTAACCCTAACCCTAACCCTAACACCAACCCTAACCCTAACCCTAACCCTAAACCCTAACCCTAACCCTAACCCTAACCCTAACCCTAACCCTAACACTAACCCTAACCCTAACCCTAACCCTAACACTAACCCTAACCCTAACCCTAACTCTAACCCTAACCCTAGGGCGAGGGGTAGTGCTCGGGGTAACCTAACCCTAACCCTAACCCTAACCCTAACCCTAAAACCAACTCTAACCCTAACCCTCACCTTAACCCTAACCCAAAATCTAACCCTAACCCTAACCCTAACCCTAACACTAACCCTAACCCTAACCCTAACCCTAACACTAACCATAACTCTAACCCCTAACCCTAACACTAAACCTAACCCTAAACCTAACAACAACCCTAACCCTAACCCTAACCTTATCACCAATACTAACACTATCCCTAGCCCTAAACCGTAACCCTCACCCTAACCCTAACCCTAAACCTAACACCAACCCTAACTCTAACCCTAACCCTAACCCTAACACCAACCCTAACCCTAACCCAAAACCTAACCCTAAACCTAACCCTAACCCTAACCCTAACCCTAACCCTAACACTAACCCTAACCCCTAACCCTAACACTAAACTTAACCCTAACCCTAACACCAACCCTAAACCTAACCCTAACCCTAACCCTAACCCAAAACCTCACTCTAACCCTAACCCTAACCCTAACCCTAACCTAACTCTAACTCTAACCCCTAACCCTAACCCTAACCCTAACCCTGAACCTAACACCAACCCTAACCCTAACCCTAACCCTAACCGTAACCCTAACCCTAACCCTATACCTAACCCTAACCCTAACACTAAACCTAACACCAACCCTAACCTTAAACCTAACCCTAACCCTAACACCAACCCTAACCCTAACCCTAACCCTAACCCTAACCCTAACCCTAACCCTAAACCGTAACACTAACCCCATCCCTACACCTAACCCTAACCCTAAACCTAACACCAACCCTAACCTTAACCCTAACCTTAACCCTAACCCTAACCCTAACACCAACCCTAACCCTAACCCTAACCCTAAACCCTAACCCTAACCCTAACCCTAACCCTAACCCTTACCCTAACCCTAACCCTAACACTAACCCTAACCCTAACCCTAACCCTAACCCTAACCCTAGGGCGAGGGGTTGTGCTCGGGGTAACCTAACCCTAACCCTAACCATAACCCAAAACCTAACCCTAACCCTAACCCTAACCCTAACACTAACCCAAAACCTAACCCTAACCATAACCCTAACCCTAACACTAACCCTAACCCTAACTTTAACACTAACACTAACTCTAACCCCTAACCCTAACACTAAACCTAACCCTTAACCTAACACCAACCCTAACCCTAACCCTAACCTTAACACCAATACTAACACTATCCCTAGCCCTAAACCGTAAAGCTAACCCTAACCCTAACCCTAACCCTAAACCTAACCCTAAACCTAACACCAACCCTAACCCTAACCCTAACCCTAACCCTAACACCAACCCTAACCCTAACCCTAAACCTAACCCTAAACCTAACCCTAACCCTAACCCTAACCCTAACACTAAACCTAACCCTAACCCTAACACCAACCCTAAACCTAATCCTAACCCTAACCCTAACCCAAAACCTCACTCTAACCCTAACCCTAACCCTAACCTAACTCTAACTCTAAACCCTAACCCTAACCCTAACCCTAACCCTGAACCTAACACTAACCCTAACCCTAACCCTAACCCTTACCCTAATCCTAAAACTAGGGCGAGGGGTAGTGCTCGGGGTAACCTAACCCTAACCCTAACCCTAACCATATCTCTAACCCTACCCTAACCTAACTCTAACCCTAACCCTAACCCCTAACCCTAACCCTAACCCTAAACCTAACACTAATCCTAAACCTAACACCAACCCTAACCCTAAACCTAACCCTAAACCTAACCCTAACCTAACCCTAACCCTAACCCTAACCCTAACCCTAACACTAACCCTAACCCTAACCCTAACCCTAACACTAACCCTAACTCTAACCCCTAACCCTAACACTAAACCTAACCCTAAACCAAACACCAACCCTAACCCTAACACTAACCTTAACACCAACCCTAACACTATCCCTAGCCCTAAACCGTAACACTAACCCTAACCCTAACCCTAACCCTAAACCTAAACCTAACCCTAACCCTAACCCTAACACTAACCCTAACTCTAACCCTTAACCCTAACCCTAAACCTAACCCTAAACCTAACACCAACCCTAACCCTAACCCTAACCTTAAAACCAACCCTTACACTATCCCTAACCCTAAACCGTAACCCTAACCCTAACCCTAACCCTAACCCTAACCCTATACCTAACACCAACCCTAACCCTAACCCTAACCCTATCACTAACCCTAACCCCTAACCCTAACCCTAAACCTAACCCTAACCCTAACACCAACCCTAAACCTAACCCTAACCCTAACCCTAACCCAAAACCTAACTCTAACCCTAACCCTAACCCTAACCTAACTCTAACTCTAAACCCTAACCCTAAACCTAACCCTAACCCTATCCCTAAACCTAACAACAACCCTAACCCTAACTCTAACCCTAACACCAACTCTAACCCTAATCCTAACCCTAAACCCTAACTCTAACCCTAACCCTAACCCTAACACCAACCCTAACCCTAATCCTAACCCTAAACCCTAACCCTAACCCTAACCCTAACCCTAACCCTAAACCGTAACACTAACCCTATCCCTATCCCTAACCCTAAAACCTAAACCTAACACCAACCCTAACCTTAACCCTAACCCTAACCCTAACACCAACCCTAACCCTAACGCTAACCCTAAACCCTAACCCTAACCCTAACCCTAACCCTAACCCTAACACTAACCCTAACCGTAACCCTAACCCTAACACTAACCCTAACCCTAACCCTAACCCTAACCCTAACCCTAACCCTAGGGCGAGGGGTAGTGCTCGGGGTAACCTAACCCTAACCCTAACCCTAACCCTAACCCTAAAACCAACCCTAACCCTAAACCTAACCCTAACCCTAACCCAAAACCTAACCCTAACCCTAACCCTAACCCTAACCCTAACACTAACCCTAACCCTAACCCTAACCCTAACACTAACCCTAACTCTAACCCCTAACCCTAACACTAAACCTAACCCTAAACCTAACAACATCCCTAACCCTAACTCTAACCTTAACACCAATAGTAACACTATCCCTAGCCCTAAACCGTAACCCTAACCCTAACCCTAACCCTAACCCTTACCCTAACCCTAAACCTAACACCAACCCTAACCCTAACCCTAACCCTAACCCTAACACCAACCCTAACCCTAACCCAAAACCTAACCCTAAACCTAACCCTAACCCTAACCCTAACCCTAACCCTAACACTAACCCTAACCCCTAACCCTAACACTAAACCTAACCCTAACCCTAACAACAACCCTAAACCTAACACTAACCCTAACCCTAACCCAAAACCTCACTCTAACCCTAACCCTAACACTAACCATAACCTAACTCTAACTCTAAACCCTTACCCTAACCCTAACCCTAACCCTAACCCTGAACATAACACCAACCCTAACCCTAACCCTAACCCTAACCGTAACCCTAACCCTAACCCTATCCCTAACCCTAACCCTAACACTAAACTTAACACCAACCCTAACCTTAACCCTAACCCTAACCCTAACACCAACCCTAACCCTAACCCTAACCCTAACCCTAACCCTAAACCGTAACACTAACCCTATCCCTACCCCTAAACCTAACCCTAAACCTAACACCAACCCTAACCTTAACCCTAACCCTAACCCTAACACCAACCCTAACCCTAACCCTAACCCTAACCCCTAACCCTAACCCTAACCCTAACCCTAACCCTAACCCTAACACTAACCCTAACCCTAACCCTAACCCTAACACTAACCCTAACCCTAACCCTAACCCTAACCCTAACCCTAGGGCGAGGGGTAGTACTCGGGGTAACCTAACCCTAACCCTAACCCTAACCCTAACCCTAAAACCAACCCTAACCCTAACCCTAACCCTAACCCAAAACCTAACCCTAACCCTAACCCTAACCCTAACACTAACCCTAACCCTAACCCTAACCCTAACACTAACCCTAACTCTAACCCCTAACCCTAACACTAAACCTAACCCTAAACCTAACACCAACCCTAACCCTAACCCTAACCTTAACACCAATACTAACACTATCCCTAGCCCTAAACCGTAACCCTAACCCTAACCTTAACCCTAACCCTAAACCTAACCCTAAACCTAACACCAACCCTAACCCTAACCCTAACCCTAACCCTAACACCAACCCTAACCCTAACCCAAAACCTAACCCTAAACCTAACACCAACCCTAACCCTAACCCTAACCCTAACACTAACACCAACCCTAACCCTAACCCAAAACCTAACCCTAAACCTAACCCTAACCCTATCCCTAACCCTAACCCTAACACTAACCCTAACCCCTAACCCTAACACTAAACCTAACCCTAACCCTAACACCAACCCTAAACCTAACCCTAACCCTAACCCTAACCGAAAACCTCACTCTAACCCTAACCCTAACCCTAACCCTAACCCTAACCTAACTCTAACTCTAAACCCTAACCCTAACCCTAACCCTAACCCTAACCCTGAACCTAACACCAACCCTAACCCTAACCCTAACCCTAACCGTAACCCTAACCCTAACCCTATCCCTAACCCTAACCCTTACACTAAACCTAACACCAACCCTAACCTTAACCCTAACCCTAACCCTAACACCAACCCTAACCCTAACCCTAAACCCTAACCCTAACCCTAACCCTAACCCTAACCCTAACCCAAAACCTAACCCTAACCCTAATCCTAACCCAAAACCTAACACTAACACTAACCTAACTCTAAATCTAAACCCTAACCCTAACCCTAAACCTAACCCTATACCTATCCCTAACCCAAAGCCTAACCCTAACCATAACCCTAACCCTAACTTTAACACTAACCCTAACCCTAACACTAACACTAACCCTAACACTAACCATAACCCTAACCCTAGGGGGAGGGGTAGTGCTCGGGGTAACCTAACTCTAACCCTAACCCTAACCATAACCTTAACCCTAACCCTAACCCTAACAC
>NW_027669420.1:5000-10000 GCF_964194185.1 Rhinolophus hipposideros | reverse complement strand
AACCCAAACCCAAAACCTAACCCTAAACCTAACCCTAACCCTAACCCTAACCCTAACACTAACCCTAACCCCTAACCCTAACACTAAATCTAACCCTAACCCTAACACCAACCCTAAACCTAACCCTAACCCTAACCCTAACCCAAAACCTCACTCTAACCCTAACCCTAACCCTAACCCTAACCTAACTCTAACTCTAAACCCTAACCATAACCCTAACCCTAACCCTAACCCTGAACCTAACACCAACCCTAACCCTAACCCTAACCCTAACCGTAACCCTAACCCTAACCCTATCCCTAACCCTAACCCTAACACTAAACCTAACACCAACCCTAACCTTAACCCTAACCCTAACCCTAACACCAACCCTAACCCTAACCCTAAACCCTAACCCTAACCCTAACCCTAACCCTAACCCAAAACCTAAACCTAACCCTAATCCTAACCCAAAACCTAACCCTAACCCTAACCTAACTCTAAATCTAAACCCTAACCCTAACCCTAAACCTAACCCTATACCTAACCCTAACCCAAAGCCTAACCCTAACCATAACCCTAACCCTAACTTTAACACTAACCCTAACCCTAACACTAACACTAACCCTAACCCTAACCCTAACCCTAACCCTAACCCTAGGGGGAGGGGTAGTGCTCGGGGTAACCTAACTCTAACCCTAACCCTAACCATAACCCTAACCCTAACCCTAACCTAACTCTACCCCTAACCCTAACCCCTAACCCTAACCCTAACCCTAACCCTAACCTTAACACCAAACCTAACCCTAACCCTAACCCTAACCCAAAACATAACTCTAACGCTAACCTAACTCTAACCCTAAACCCCAACCCTAACCCTAACCCTAACCCTAACCCTGACCCTAACCCAAAACCTAACCCTAACCCTAACCCTAACCATAACCCTAACCCTAACCCAAAACCTAACTCTAACCCTAACCCTAACCCTAACCCAAAACCTAACTCTAACGCTAACCTAACTCTAACCCTAAACCCCAACCCTAACCCTAACCCTAACCATAACCCTAACCCTAACCCTAAACCTAACACCAACCCTAACCCTAACCCTAACCCTAACCGTAACCCTAAACCTAACCCTATTTCTAACCCTAACCCTAACCCTAAACCTAACACCAACCCTAACCTAACCCTAACCCTAACCCTAACACCAACCCTAACCCTAACCCTAACCCTAAACCCTAACCCTAACCCTAACCCTAACCCTAACCCAAAACCTAACTTTAACCCTAACCCTAACCCAAAACCTAACCCTAACCCTAACCTAACTCTAAATCTAAACCCTAACCCTAACCCTAACCCTAACCCTATACCTAACCCTAACCGAAAGCCTAACCCTAACCCTAACCCTAACCCTAACACTAACCCTAACCCTAACTCTAACCCTAACCCTAACCCTAACCCTAACCCTAACCCTAACCCTAACCCTAACCCTAGGGCGAGGGGTAGTGCTAGGGGTAACCTAACCCTAACCCTAACCCTAACCATAACTCTAACCCTAACCCTAACCTAACTCTAACCCTTACCCTAACCCCTAAACCTAACCCTAACCCTAAACCTAACACTAATCCTAAACCTAACACCAACCCTAACCCTAACCCTAACCTAACCCTAACCCTAACCCTAACCCTAACACTAACCCTAACCCTAACCCTAAACCTAACACTAATTCTAACTCTAACCCCTAACCCTAACACTAAACCTAACCCTAAACCAAACACCAACCCTAACCCTAACCCTAACCCTAACCCTAACCCTAACCCTAACCCTAAACCTAAACCTAACCCTAACCCTAACCCTAACACTAACCCTAACTCTAACCCTTAACCCTAACCCTAACCCTAACCTTAACACCAACACTTACACTATCCCTAACCCTAAACCGTAACCCTAACCCTAACCCTAACCCTAACCCTAACACTAACCCTAACCCTATACCTAACACCAACCCTAACCCAAACCCTAACTCTAACCCTAACACCAACCCTAACCCTAACCCAAAACCTAACCCTAAACCTAACCCTAACCCTAACCCTAACCCTAACACTAAACCTAACCCCTAACCCTAACCCTAAACCTAACCCTAAACCTAACACCAACCCTAAACCTAACCCTAACCCTAACCCTAACCCAAAACCTAACTCTAACCCTAACCCTAACACTAACCTAACTCTAACTCTAAACCTTAACCCTAAACCTAACCCTAACCTAACCCTAAACCTAACAACAACCCTAAACCTAACCCTAACCCTAACACCAACCCTAACCCTAATCCTAACCCTAAACCCTAACTCTAACACTAACCCTAACCCTAACACCAATACTAACCCTAATCCTAACCCTAAACCCTAACCCTAACCCTAACCCTAACCCTAACCCTAACCCTAAACCGTAACACTAACCCTATCCCTACCCCTAACCCTAACCCTAAACCTAACACCAACCCTAACCTTAACCCTAACCCTAAACCTAACACCAACCCTAACCCTAACCCTAACCCTAAACCCTAACCCTAACCCTAACCCTAACCCTAACCCTAACCCTAACCCTAACACTAACCCTAACCCTAACCCTAACCCTAACACTAAACCTAACCCTAACCCTAACCCTAACCCTAACCCTAGGGCGAGGGGTAGTGCTCGGGGTAACCTAACCCTAACCCTAACCCTAACCCTAACCCTAAAACCAACCCTAACCCTAACCCTAACCCTAACCCTAACCCAAAACCTAACCCTAACCCTAACCCTAACCCTAACACTAACCCTAAACCTAACCCTAACCCTAACACTAACCCTAACTCTAACCCCTAACCCTAACACTAAACCTAACCCTAAAACTAACAACAACCCTAACCCTAACCCTAACCTTAACACCAATACTAACACTATCCCTAGCCCTAAACCGTAATCCTAACCCTAACCCTAACCCTAACCCTAAACCTAAACCTAACCCTAACCCTAACCCTAACACTAACCCTAACTCTAACCCTTAACCCTAACCCTAAACCTAACCCTAAACCTAACACCAAACCTAACCCTAACCCTAACCTTAACACCAACCCTTACACTATCCCTAACCCTAAACCGTAAACCTAACCCTAACCCTAACCCTAACCCTAACCCTAAACCTAACCCTATACCTAACACCAACCCTAACCCTAACCCTAACTCTAACCCTAACACCAACCCTAACCCTAACCCAAAACCTAACCCTAAACCTAACCCTAACCCTAACCCTAACCCTAACACTAACCCTAACCCCTAACCCTAACCCTAAACCTAACCCTAAACCTAACACCAACCCTAAACCTAACCCTAACCCTAACCCTAACCCAAAACCTAACTCTAACCCTAACCCTAACACTAACCTAACTCTAACTCTAAACCCTAACCCTAAACCTAACCCTAACCTAACCCTAAACCTAACAACAACCCTAAACCTAACTCTAACCCTAACACCAACCCTAACCCTAATCCTAACCCTAAACCCTAACTCTAACCCTAACCCTAACCCTAACACCAACCCTAACCCTAATCCTAACCCTAAACCGTAACACTAACCCTATCCCTACCCCTAACCCTAACCCTAAACCTAACACCAACCCTAACCTTAACCCTAACCCTAACCCTAACACCAACCCTAACCCTAACCCTAACCCTAAACCCTAACCCTAACCCTAACCCTAACACTAACCCTAACCCTAACCCTAACCCTAACACTAACCCTAACCCTAACCCTAACCCTAAGCCTAACCCTAGGGCGAGGGGTAGTGCTCGGGGTAACCTAACCCTAACCCTAACCCTAACCCTAACCCTAACCCTAACCCAAAACCTAACCCTAACCCTAACCCTAACCCTAACACTAACCCTAACCCTAACCCTAACCCTAACACTAACCCTAACTCTAACCCCTAACCCTAACACTAAACCTAACCCTAAAACTAACAACAACCCTAACCCTAACCCTAACCTTAACACCAATACTAACACTATCCCTAGCCCTAAATTGTAATCCTAACCCTAACCCTAACCCTAACCCTAACCCTAACCCTAACCCTAAACCTAACACCAACCCTAATCCTAACCCTAACACTAACCCTAACACCAACCCTAACCCTAACCCAAAACCTAACCCTAAACCTAACCCTAACCCTAACCCTAACCCTAACACTAACCCTAACCCCTAACCCTAACACTAAACCTATCCCTAACCCTAACACCAACCCTAAACCTAACCCTAAACCTAACCCTAACCCAAAACCTCACCCTAACCCTAACCCTAACCCTAACCCTAACCTAACTCTAACTCTAAACCCTAACCCTAACCCTAACCCTAACCCTAACCCTGAACCTAACACCAACCCTAACCCTAACCCTAACCCTAACCGTAACCCTAACCCTAACCCTATCCCTAACCCTAACCCTAACACTAATCCTAACACCAACCCTAACCTTAACCCTAACCCTAACCCTAACACCAACCCTAACCCTAACCCTAACCCTAACCCTAAACCGTAACACTAACCCCATCCCTACCCCTAACCCTAACCCTAAACCTAACACCAACCCTAACCTTAACCCTAACCCTAACCCTAACACCAACCCTAACCCTAACCCTAACACTAAACCCTAACCCTAACCCTAACCCTAACCCTAACCCTAACCCTAACACTAACCCTAACCCTAACCCTAACCCTAACACTAACCCTAACTTTAACCCTAACCCTAACCCTAGGGCGAGGGGTAGTGCTCGGGGTAACCTAACCCTAACCCTAACCCTAACCCTAACCCTAAAACCAAACCTAACCCTAACCCTAACCCTAACCCTAACCCAAAACCTAACCTTAATCCCAACCCTAACCCTAACACTAACACTAACCCTAACCCTAACCCTAACACTAACCCTAACTCTAACCCCTAACACTAACACTAAACCTAACCCTAAACCTAACACCAACCCTAACC